>NC_142932.1:129919846-130039846 GCF_046866305.1 Octopus bimaculoides | reverse complement strand
GCTTTTTACGTGCCACCAACACAGGAACCAGTCAGGTGGCACTGGCAACAACCGCACTCGAATGGTGCTTTTTACATGCCACCAACACAGGAACCAGTCAGGTGGCACTGGCAACAACCGCACTCGAATGGTGCTTTTTACATGCCACCAACACAGGAACCAGTCAGGTGGCACTGGCAACAACCGCACTCGAATGGTGCTTTTTACATGCCACCAACACAGGAACCAGTCAGGTGGCACTGGCAACAACCGCACTCGAATGGTGCTTTTTACATGCCACCAACACAGGAACCAGTCAGGTGGCACTGGCAACAACCGCACTCGAATGGTGCTTTTTACGTGCCACCAACACAGGAACCAGTCAGGTGGCACTGGCAACAACCGCACTCGAATGGTGCTTTTTACATGCCACCAACACAGGAACCAGTCAGGTGGCACTGGCAACAACCGCACTCGAATGGTGCTTTTTACGTGCCACCAACACAGGAACCAGTCAGGTGGCACTGGCAACAACCGCACTCGAATGGTGCTTTTTACATGCCACCAACACAGGAACCAGTCAGGTGGCACTGGCAACAACCGCACTCGAATGGTGCTTTTTACGTGCCACCAACACAGGAACCAGTCAGGTGGCACTGGCAACAACCGCACTCGAATGGTGCTTTTTACATGCCACCAACACAGGAACCAGTCAGGTGGCACTGGCAACAACCGCACTCGAATGGTGCTTTTTACATGCCACCAACACAGGAACCAGTCAGGTGGCACTGGCAACAACCGCACTCGAATGGTGCTTTTTACGTGCCACCAACACAGGAACCAGTCAGGTGGCACTGGCAACAACCGCACTCGAATGGTGCTTTTTACATGCCACCAACACAGGAACCAGTCAGGTGGCACTGGCAACAACCGCACTCGAATGGTGCTTTTTACATGCCACCAACACAGGAACCAGTCAGGTGGCACTGGCAACAACCGCACTCGAATGGTGCTTTTTACATGCCACCAACACAGGAACCAGTCAGGTGGCACTGGCAACAACCGCACTCGAATGGTGCTTTTTACGTGCCACCAACACAGGAACCAGTCAGGTGGCACTGGCAACAACCGCACTCGAATGGTGCTTTTTACGTGCCACCAACACAGGAACCAGTCAGGTGGCACTGGCAACAACCGCACTCGAATGGTGCTTTTTACATGCCACCAACACAGGAACCAGTCAGGTGGCACTGGCAACAACCGCACTCGAATGGTGCTTTTTACGTGCCACCAACACAGGAACCAGTCAGGTGGCACTGGCAACAACCGCACTCGAATGGTGCTTTTTACGTGCCACCAACACAGGAACCAGTCAGGTGGCACTGGCAACAACCGCACTCGAATGGTGCTTTTTACATGCCACCAACACAGGAACCAGTCAGGTGGCACTGGCAACAACCGCACTCGAATGGTGCTTTTTACATGCCACCAACACAGAAACCAGTCAGGTGGCACTGGCAACAACCGCACTCGAATGGTGCTTTTTACATGCCACCAACACAGGAACCAGTCAGGTGGCACTGGCAACAACCGCACTCGAATGGTGCTTTTTACGTGCCACCAACACAGGAACCAGTCAGGTGGCACTGGCAACAACCGCACTCGAATGGTGCTTTTTACATGCCACCAACACAGGAACCAGTCAGGTGGCACTGGCAACAACCGCACTCGAATGGTGCTTTTTACGTGCCACCAACACAGGAACCAGTCAGGTGGCACTGGCAACAACCGCACTCGAATGGTGCTTTTTACATGCCACCAACACAGGAACCAGTCAGGTGGCACTGGCAACAACCGCACTCGAATGGTGCTTTTTACATGCCACCAACACAGGAACCAGTCAGGTGGCACTGGCAACAACCGCACTCGAATGGTGCTTTTTACGTGCCACCAACACAGGAACCAGTCAGGTGGCACTGGCAACAACCACACTCGAATGGTGCTTTTTACGTGCCACCAACACAGGAACCAGTCAGGTGGCACTGGCAACAACCGCACTCGAATGGTGCTTTTTACTTGCCACCAACACAGAAACCAGTCAGGTGGCACTGGCAACAACCGCACTCGAATGGTGCTTTTTACATGCCACCAACACAGGAACCAGTCAGGTGGCACTGGCAACAACCGCACTCGAATGGTGCTTTTTACGTGCCACCAACACAGGAACCAGTCAGGTGGCACTGGCAACAACCGCACTCGAATGGTGCTTTTTACAAGCCACCAACACAGGAACCAGTCAGGTGGCACTGGCAACAACCGCACTCGAATGGTGCTTTTTACGTGCCACCAACACAGGAACCAGTCAGGTGGCACTGGCAACAACCGCACTCGAATGGTGCTTTTTACATGCCACCAACACAGGAACCAGTCAGGTGGCACTGGCAACAACCGCACTCGAATGGTGCTTTTTACGTGCCACCAACACAGGAACCAGTCAGGTGGCACTGGCAACAACCGCACTCGAATGGTGCTTTTTACATGCCACCAACACAGGAACCAGTCAGGTGGCACTGGCAACAACCGCACTCGAATGGTGCTTTTTACATGCCACCAACACAGGAACCAGTCAGGTGGCACTGGCAACAACCGCACTCGAATGGTGCTTTTTACATGCCACCAACACAGGAACCAGTCAGGTGGCACTGGCAACAACCGCACTCGAATGGTGCTTTTTACATGCCACCAACACAGGAACCAGTCAGGTGGCACTGGCAACAACCGCACTCGAATGGTGCTTTTTACGTGCCACCAACACAGGAACCAGTCAGGTGGCACTGGCAACAACCGCACTCGAATGGTGCTTTTTACATGCCACCAACACAGGAACCAGTCAGGTGGCACTGGCAACAACCGCACTCGAATGGTGCTTTTTACGTGCCACCAACACAGGAACCAGTCAGGTGGCACTGGCAACAACCGCACTCGAATGGTGCTTTTTACGTGCCACCAACACAGGAACCAGTCAGGTGGCACTGGCAACAACCGCACTCGAATGGTGCTTTTTACATGCCACCAACACAGGAACCAGTCAGGTGGCACTGGCAACAACCGCACTCGAATGGTGCTTTTTACATGCCACCAACACAGGAACCAGTCAGGTGGCACTGGCAACAACCGCACTCGAATGGTGCTTTTTACATGCCACCAACACAGGAACCAGTCAGGTGGCACTGGCAACAACCGCACTCGAATGGTGCTTTTTACATGCCACCAACACAGGAACCAGTCAGGTGGCACTGGCAACAACCGCACTCGAATGGTGCTTTTTACGTGCCACCAACACAGGAACCAGTCAGGTGGCACTGGCAACAACCGCACTCGAATGGTGCTTTTTACATGCCACCAACACAGGAACCAGTCAGGTGGCACTGGCAACAACCGCACTGGAATGGTGCTTTTTACGTGCCACCAACACAGGAACCAGTCAGGTGGCACTGGCAACAACCGCACTCGAATGGTGCTTTTTACATGCCACCAACACAGGAACCAGTCAGGTGGCACTGGCAACAACCGCACTCGAATGGTGCTTTTTACATGCCACCAACACAGGAACCAGTCAGGTGGCACTGGCAACAACCGCACTCGAATGGTGCTTTTTACATGCCACCAACACAGGAACCAGTCAGGTGGCACTGGCAACAACCGCACTCGAATGGTGCTTTTTACATGCCACCAACACAGGAACCAGTCAGGTGGCACTGGCAACAACCGCACTCGAATGGTGCTTTTTACGTGCCACCAACACAGGAACCAGTCAGGTGGCACTGGCAACAACCGCACTCGAATGGTGCTTTTTACATGCCACCAACACAGGAACCAGTCAGGTGGCACTGGCAACAACCGCACTCGAATGGTGCTTTTTACGTGCCACCAACACAGGAACCAGTCAGGTGGCACTGGCAACAACCGCACTCGAATGGTGCTTTTTACATGCCACCAACACAGGAACCAGCCAGGTGGCACTGGCAACAACCGCACTCGAATGGTGCTTTTTACGTGCCACCAACACAGGAACCAGTCAGGTGGCACTGGCAACAACTGCACTCGAATGGTGCTTTTTACATGCCACCAACACAGGAACCAGTCAGGTGGCACTGGCAACAACCGCACTCGAATGGTGCTTTTTACATGCCACCAACACAGGAACCAGTCAGGTGGCACTGGCAACAACCGCACTCGAATGGTGCTTTTTACATGCCACCAACACAGGAACCAGTCAGGTGGCACTGGCAACAACCGCACTCGAATGGTGCTTTTTACATGCCACCAACACAGGAACCAGTCAGGTGGCACTGGCAACAACCGCACTCGAATGGTGCTTTTTACATGCCACCAACACAGGAACCAGTCAGGTGGCACTGGCAACAACCGCACTCGAATGGTGCTTTTTACATGCCACCAACACAGGAACCAGTCAGGTGGCACTGGCAACAACCGCACTCGAATGGTGCTTTTTACATGCCACCAACACAGGAACCAGTCAGGTGGCACTGGCAACAACCGCACTCGAATGGTGCTTTTTACATGCCACCAACACAGGAACCAGTCAGGTGGCACTGGCAACAACCGCACTCGAATGGTGCTTTTTACATGCCACCAACACAGGAACCAGTCAGGTGGCACTGGCAACAACCGCACTCGAATGGTGCTTTTTACGTGCCACCAACACAGGAACCAGTCAGGTGGCACTGGCAACAACCGCACTCGAATGGTGCTTTTTACGTGCCACCAACACAGGAACCAGTCAGGTGGCACTGGCAACAACCGCACTCGAATGGTGCTTTTTACATGCCACCAACACAGGAACCAGTCAGGTGGCACTGGCAACAACCGCACTCGAATGGTGCTTTTTACGTGCCACCAACACAGGAACCAGTCAGGTGGCACTGGCAACAACCGCACTCGAATGGTGCTTTTTACGTGCCACCAACACAGGAACCAGTCAGGTGGCACTGGCAACAACCGCACTCGAATGGTGCTTTTTACATGCCACCAACACAGGAACCAGTCAGGTGGCACTGGCAACAACCGCACTCGAATGGTGCTTTTTACATGCCACCAACACAGGAACCAGTCAGGTGGCACTGGCAACAACCGCACTCGAATGGTGCTTTTTACATGCCACCAACACAGGAACCAGTCAGGTGGCACTGGCAACAACCGCACTCGAATGGTGCTTTTTACATGCCACCAACACAGGAACCAGTCAGGTGGCACTGGCAACAACCGCACTCGAATGGTGCTTTTTACATGCCACCAACACAGGAACCAGTCAGGTGGCACTGGCAACAACCGCACTCGAATGGTGCTTTTTACATGCCACCAACACAGGAACCAGTCAGGTGGCACTGGCAACAACCGCACTCGAATGGTGCTTTTTACATGCCACCAACACAGGAACCAGTCAGGTGGCACTGGCAACAACCGCACTCGAATGGTGCTTTTTACATGCCACCAACACAGGAACCAGTCAGGTGGCACTGGCAACAACCGCACTCGAATGGTGCTTTTTACATGCCACCAACACAGGAACCAGTCAGGTGGCACTGGCAACAACCGCACTCGAATGGTGCTTTTTACATGCCACCAACACAGGAACCAGTCAGGTGGCACTGGCAACAACCGCACTCGAATGGTGCTTTTTACATGCCACCAACACAGGAACCAGTCAGGTGGCACTGGCAACAACCGCACTCGAATGGTGCTTTTTACATGCCACCAACACAGGAACCAGTCAGGTGGCACTGGCAACAACCGCACTCGAATGGTGCTTTTTACATGCCACCAACACAGGAACCAGTCAGGTGGCACTGGCAACAACCGCACTCGAATGGTGCTTTTTACATGCCACCAACACAGGAACCAGTCAGGTGGCACTGGCAACAACCGCACTCGAATGGTGCTTTTTACGTGCCACCAACACAGGAACCAGTCAGGTGGCACTGGCAACAACCGCACTCGAATGGTGCTTTTTACATGCCACCAACACAGGAACCAGTCAGGTGGCACTGGCAACAACCGCACTCGAATGGTGCTTTTTACGTGCCACCAACACAGGAACCAGTCAGGTGGAACTGGCAACAACCGCACTCGAATGGTGCTTTTTACATGCCACCAACACAGGAACCAGTCAGGTGGCACTGGCAACAACCGCACTCGAATGGTGCTTTTTACGTGCCACCAACACAGGAACCAGTCAGGTGGCACTGGCAACAACCGCACTCGAATGGTGCTTTTTACATGCCACCAACACAGGAACCAGTCAGGTGGCACTGGCAACAACCGCACTCGAATGGTGCTTTTTACGTGCCACCAACACAGGAACCAGTCAGGTGGCACTGGCAACAACCGCACTCGAATGGTGCTTTTTACATGCCACCAACACAGGAACCAGTCAGGTGGCACTGGCAACAACCGCACTCGAATGGTGCTTTTTACATGCCACCAACACAGGAACCAGTCAGGTGGCACTGGCAACAACCGCACTCGAATGGTGCTTTTTACATGCCACCAACACAGGAACCAGTCAGGTGGCACTGGCAACAACCGCACTCGAATGGTGCTTTTTACGTGCCACCAACACAGGAACCAGTCAGGTGGCACTGGCAACAACCGCACTCGAATGGTGCTTTTTACATGCCACCAACACAGGAACCAGTCAGGTGGCACTGGCAACAACCGCACTCGAATGGTGCTTTTTACGTGCCACCAACACAGGAACCAGTCAGGTGGCACTGGCAACAACCGCACTCGAATGGTGCTTTTTACATGCCACCAACACAGGAACCAGTCAGGTGGCACTGGCAACAACCGCACTCGAATGGTGCTTTTTACGTGCCACCAACACAGGAACCAGTCAGGTGGCACTGGCAACAACCGCACTCGAATGGTGCTTTTTACATGCCACCAACACAGGAACCAGTCAGGTGGCACTGGCAACAACCGCACTCGAATGGTGCTTTTTACATGCCACCAACACAGGAACCAGTCAGGTGGCACTGGCAACAACCGCACTCGAATGGTGCTTTTTACGTGCCACCAACACAGGAACCAGTCAGGTGGCACTGGCAACAACCGCACTCGAATGGTGCTTTTTACGTGCCACCAACACAGGAACCAGTCAGGTGGCACTGGCAACAACCGCACTCGAATGGTGCTTTTTACATGCCACCAACACAGGAACCAGTCAGGTGGCACTGGCAACAACCGCACTCGAATGGTGCTTTTTACATGCCACCAACACAGGAACCAGTCAGGTGGCACTGGCAACAACCGCACTCGAATGGTGCTTTTTACATGCCACCAACACAGGAACCAGTCAGGTGGCACTGGCAACAACCGCTCTCGAATGGTGCTTTTTACGTGCCACCAACACAGGAACCAGTCAGGTGGCACTGGCAACAACCGCACTCGAATGGTGCTTTTTACGTGCCACCAACACAGGAACCAGTCAGGTGGCACTGGCAACAACCGCACTCGAATGGTGCTTTTTACATGCCACCAACACAGGAACCAGTCAGGTGGCACTGGCATTGACCACAAGATATGAGGGGTTTAGTTCACTGGTGATCTAAATGGATAGGTACACTGAGTAAGTGCTATAATTGGTCATCCATTAGGTTCCAAATTCACAGCTGGTGTTCGGGATCCGTATTTGGCTTTCTCTAATGTGCATGTGTATATATATCTATGCACATGTACATCCAAACATGCTCATATAGATCCTCATAGCCAACTCAACAAATATAAATGTACATCCACACACATGCATCAAACCAACTTCAAAGCAGGTTTGCGTATCCACAGACAGAAATGCATGCTTATGTACATTTATGTATTTATATGTTTACATATACACTTGTGCACACATGTGCCATCAGACCCATTCTTATGTATGCATGTATGTATACACACAAACACATACACACACACACATAGATACATGTATACATATGTATACATATATGCATTCATATATAGATAGAGAGATTGATTGATAGATAGATAGATAGATAGATAGATAGATAGATATAGATGTAAATTAATAAATTAGGAGAACAGAGATTTACATCTCCAGGTTTTATTATACAGTAAATCACATCTTGCCATGTCTGCACCTACATATGTTTCTGCTGCAAGTCAGTGCACACTGCAAATTTTGCATCTTGATGTGCATTTTGTGTGTATGTGTGTGTGTGTGTGTGTGTGTGTGTGTATACATTTACACACATACAGATACTTACATGTATGCTCACCTACATAAATACTAAAATATATTTACATGTAACATGTACAAACATATATACACAGGTATGGATGTATACACATATCTTTATATTTCCATATCTAAACACATACATAGACACCCATATAAATATGTATACATACAAAAATGTATTGGTGTCTATTCATGGAGACACACATTCATGCCCATATATACATAGACACACATATACCCTATATATATATATATATATATATATATATAAGTAACAAACTAAGGAAAAGAATTCCTTGAAAGGGGTGTGTAAAACATCCAATTCACTGGTACATCAGTTGAATACCACATAAATATATATATATCATCATCATCATCATCATCATCATCATCATCATCACCCACGTGTGTCTGCACACTCAAAATTCTTTATGTGGTCCTCTGTTTAGAGTATAAAAATGTCAACACAAAAACATCTAAGAAATTGGATGACCAATGCTTACTCCAAGAGTCTATGATTCCCTTATTGTTCCTTAGTCTTGATGACCTTACAAGCCTTTCGTTCTTTTCTCCCTTAATTCAACAAAGATACATATGCAAATTCCCCCCTCTCTGTTCTCTGTGTGTGTGATTCTCTGTCTATACACATTTGTGTACAGCTGTGTGTGCAGGGGTATATGTGCATGTGTGTATGTATGTATATACATGTGTATGTTCATATATATATATATATATATATATGTATATGAAGGAGCATATGTGTCTACTTATACACTCCCTTTTTAATTTCTACTCTAAGCGCATGCATATATTTGCATACTCTATTTCTACTTTGGCAAAGAACTTTCCATTATCCATCAACGTATACTTTCTCACTCATAACACCTTCATGTTCTCAAAATGTAACTTTTCCACAGAAGGTGCATTTCATATTCAAGGTTCTGATGAAGCTATAGATATCCTGGTACTCAACTAAGAGTCCACCACATCTTATAGCAGAAACTGCTGTAAGCTATTGAAGTTCATTACATAACATTTGGTATTTTGCCCATGTCATCTCTTTATGTTTTTTTTACTATTTTATACTCATATAACATTGTGTTCTAGACTGTGCATATATTGAGTCCTACACATGGTTATTAGCCTTGCTAAGCCTAAGTGAAATATTGATTTCAAAGTTTGACACAAGGTCAGCAATTTGGTGGGGGGTAAGTCAATTGCATCAACCCCTGCACTTAACTGGGACTTATATTATCGACCCCCAAATAGATGAAAGGCAAAGTCTACCTCGGTGCAATTCAAACTTAGAACCTAAAGATAGACAAAATGTCACTAACCATTTCGCCCAGCAGGCTAACGATTCTTTTCTACTTTAGGCACAAGGCCCAAAATTTGGGGGGAGGGGGTCAGTCGATTAGATCAACCCCAGAACGTAACTGGTACTAAATTTATTGAACCTGAATGGATGAAAGGCAAAGTCAACCTCAGCAGAATTTGAACTGAGAACAAGGGTATTCTTAACGGGGCCAATATATGTGAGTGTGTGTGTGTGTGTGTTAAATAAAATGAGACAACAAAGCCAAGGGTGTGTGGAATTTTCAGGACATTTATAAAGAGAAAGTTAGTCTTACAGCTGTTTCTGGGATATTAGGGATATCCCTTCATCAGAGATATCTTTATTTCTACATTCATTCTTCTATTTCCCTATATACTCCTTATTTGCTTCCTTTTCCAAAATAACTCCTTATATTGAACTCTACTATTTCTCTTTATTTAACCATTTCACATCATCTCTGATGAAGGGATATTCCTAATATCCCAGAAACGCCCTGTAAGACTAACTTTCTCTTTATAAATGTCTTGAAAATTCCACACAGCCTTTTGGCTTTGTCGTCTCATTTTATTTAACATATACATACTCACACAAGACCTGCACTAGACTCCTCATTCATATCGTTATTGAAGTGAGAGTTTAACTACGGTCCTTCCATAGCACTTACACAGCACTTACCTACCACCTTGGGTCTTCTGGATACCAATACCTCTCTCTCTTTCTCTCTCTCTCTCTATATATATATATGTGTGTGTGTGTGTATTATGTATATATATATTCAATTGTTTTTCTCCGTGTTTTTCTCCTTGTTTTCTCCATATTCTTTCTGTTGAAGAGCGTAGCTCGAAACGTTAAAGACTTTCTGTATTCCCAAGCGTCAAACTAATACATCCTTTTGTTGTTTACACCACCTGTCCTCGTCTGTTATTTTTTCTTTGTACATTCTCCCACATATATATATGTACGTGTGTGTGTGTGTGTGTGTGTGTGTTTGTGTGTGTGTGTGTATATATATATATATATATATATATATATATATATATATAAAATTATATGCAGATACACACACACACACACACACACACACACACACACATAACAATACACGTATGCATACACACACACACACACATATCATTGTGTGCACATGTCAATCCATATCTACATTTAGGCAGATAAATACAAGAACAAGCTCCACCTTTGTACATCTATATCCACCCCTACCCAGATGCCTCCCCACATGTGTACAACGCAGCCATTCATTCAAAAAGTGACCTATTAGTGGCTGCATGTGCTGACATGCATAGTTACATGGGAATTTGCATACATCTACATACAATTTCAACATCATACTATTCAGTGGGTTCTGAACATAATGACATTAGGACATTTGCTTAATAGGAAATCTATAGAGACAAGAGTTAAGAATAAGCTAGCTACCAACTGACATTCACAATAATTAATTAATTATTGCTACCATATCTTCAAAATGTCTATGTAAGTTTATGGAAATTCCAATGAAGGAGCCTTGGATCTAGCTCAGGAAGCCTTTCTCTACAGGCAAGAAATCCTGAAATGAAACTGAATAACAGCATAAATATATGTATATATTTACATATATACATATATCATTAATGTTAACATACAGATATTCTTGATGAGGTTACATCTTGGACTATAACCCTCTATGTGCATTAGATGTATTACATTTTATATATTACATATAATCATCATCATCATCATTATCATTTAACCCGTGGTCCATGCTGGTATGGGTTGGATGGTTTGATTGAGCTGGCATGATCAAACCACCTACAGAGATGTATTATATACATCTATATATATATATATATATATATATGTATATATGTATAGGCATGAGGAGGGGCACCCAGTCATAGAAACCATGCCAGAGCAGACAATGGAGCCTGGTGCAGCTCTTGGCCTTACCAGCTCCAGTCAGACTATCCAACCTATGCCAGCATGGAAAACAGACATTAAAGGATGATGACAATGATGTTGATGATGATGATACATATGTATATATGTATATATATATATATATATATATATATATATATATATATATATATCATCATCATCATCATCATCATTATCATTTGACATCCCTCTTCAGTGCAAGCACGGGTAGGACAGTTCACAGGATCTGGTCAGGTTGTAAAACTACCCTGTGCTACTGCGTCTATTTTGGCAGGATTTTTACAGCTGGATGCCTTTCCTAATACCAACCACTCTGCAGAGTGGACCCTGTGGTTTTTATATGGCACTAGCACAAGCAAGGTTAGTTTTGGCAGGGTTTTTACAGTTGGATGCCCTTCCAAATGACAACTACTTTACAGTATGGACTGGACGCTTTTTACATGGTACCAGCACTGGCAGGGTCACCAAGTAACTCACAAAATAAGGAATTATGAGAGGGGCACGGGGGGCATTTGAGGAGGGGAACACGTGTCAGAGGATGAAAGGTTTGAGTGTGACAGAGAAATATATGTATGTAAATATATGTACATATTTGCATATGTGTGTGTGTGTGTGTGTGTGTGTATACATGTGTACATATATATATATATGCTCATATAGAGATGCATAATAATATTTATATATATAATTATCTCATTTTGTCATATATATATATATATGTGTATATATATATATATATATATATATATATATATGAAGTGTCACACCCCAACAGTGGAGGGAGCCTGTAGAAGATGTAGACCCAGGATGAGGTGGTGAAGCACACCTTTGAATGTTGGGCCTCATGGAGGCAATGACAAGTGACTGAGACCTTTGGAGATGTGCTGTGCTTGAGAAGACCTGACAAGCCAAGTGACATCTTCATGGATGTACATAGCAACTCCTCCATGACTTCTGTCTTTTCGGTCTGTATGAAATACAGCATACTCTGCTATGTGTATGTATATTTGCTTCTATAAGCCCCTTGCATAATACTTGATGGCATGTGGCAAGCTTATACAGCTAGAGATAAGATAACCAATAGTATTTTGGCATGAGAATGTTTTAGTATGTAAAGATGGTGTTCAACAGAAGTCAGTCTTTCTTCATTGTGTGCATATATATATATCATCATCATCATCATCATCGTTTAACGTCCGCTTTCCATGCTAGCATGGGTTGGACGATTTGACTGAGGACTGGTGAAACCGGATGGCAACACCAGGCTCCAGTCTGATTTGGCAGAGTTTCTACAGCTGGATGCCCTTCCTAACGCCAACCACTCAGAGAGTGTATATATATATATATATATATATATATATATATATATATATATATATATATATATATATATATATATGGATAAAAAAGTCCAGGTACAAAATGCTAAAATAATTTTATGAAAAACATTTCAGTACCGGTTTCAGTCATTGAGACTTTTTCTACTGCAATTATGGAAAACAATTAAATTTTGGAAAAGTTTTTTAAAATAAATATTTGCATAGTATTCAAATACAAGGGTCAATTTCCTTGTTTCTGCCTGTCTCTGTCTCTCTTGTTTACTCTTGTGGGTTCGAGGTCATTCTGAATTCTTGGCAGAGAAGAAGAAGAAGAAGAAGAAGAAGATGGAGGAGGGGGAGGAGGGGGATGATGATGATGCCATGATAGTCGTAGGATGTTAAATGGTCAAGTGCCCTGAAAGTGACTTGTTGTGGATGGTAGTCGTGATTGAATTCTTGAGACATCTCTTTTGAATGCATTGTTTATAATATTTGCGTAGGTGTTATTCTAAAAAGCAACAGTGGTAAAGTAAGGAAGGAGGTGGCAGAGATGAAGAAGACAAAGAAGAAGAAGGGGAAAGAGAAGAGAGAATAATAAAGGAATGCAAGTGGTATGATGTTAAATGGTCAAGTGACCTAAAAGTGATTCATTTTGGATTGTAGCAGTGATTGGGACTGTTTTTTAATGAATTCTTGGGAATCTCTTGAGTGTATCGTTTTTAATAGTTGCGTGTGCGTTTGTGTTATTCTAAGGCCATGGTGGATATGTCGTTTGTTGTAGATGTGTTCAAAAGGGGTCTGTATTTTGTAATAAAGAGAGTCTCTTTACTAATTCATTGGCTACAGGTTTATCATCCATGAATTGGTAGAGGGGAAAAATTCTGAAGTTTGGATTTTTGTTACTGGCGCAAATGTCGATGTGTTGGCTGAATGCTGTTTTTCTGTTTTGGGGAATTTTGATCTGGGATCTGTGCAGAGCCATCCTTTGATGTAGACTGTTTTTTGTTTGGCCTATGGACTGCACTTGACACCCAAAGCAGGTTAGTGCATACATCAGGTTCGCCGAAGCCCCACCTTCCTTCCTTCCTTTACTACTGTTGCTGTTTAGAATAACACCTACGCAAATATTATAAACAATGCATTCAAAAGAGATGTCTCAAGAATTCAATCACGACTACCATCCACAACAAGTCACTTTCAGGGCACTTGACCATTTAACATCCTACTACTATCATGGCATCATCATCATCCCCTCCTTCCCCTTCCCCCTCTTCCTCCTCCTCCTCCTCCTCCTTCTCTACCAAGAATTCATAACGACCTCGAACCCACAAGAGTAAACAAGAGAGACAGAAACAAGGAAAATGCCCCTTGTATTTGAATACTATGCAAATATTCTTTTAAAAAACTTTTCTTTTAACTTTTCCCAAATCTAATTGTTTTCCATTCTTACAGTTGAAAAAGTCTCAATGACTGAAACCGGTACTGAAATGTTTTTCATAAAATTATTTTAGCTTTTTCTACCTTGACTTTTTTTTCCATAAATATCAACTCCTGTGTTCCTTTTCAACCTTATATATATATATATATATATATATATATATATATATATATATATATATATGTATGTATGTATGTATGTATATATATACATCATCATTTAATGCATATGTAGATGTTATGCATATATAGATGTACATTCTCTTGTTTGTTTTGTTCTTTATACTCCATAACTTCGAAGTTTGACAATTAGATATGTGTGAGATAAGAACCAGACAGAAATAAGTACAATGGTTAATAGGTTTGGTGAAAACCTTTGATGGTTGTGCTTCACTGTAGTCACAATACAACAACTGAAACCAGTAAACGAATAAAAGAATTGTAAATGTTTTACATTTGTTTAACTGAAGGCTGCTTTTAAATTACCTCTAATGCAGTAATAGTTTTGTTTTCTCTTGCAAGAACAAACATATTTGGTTGTAAATACATCTTTTATTCCTTTGTGCAGAATATAAAAGTTATTAAAACAATATCTACATATGTAACATTTCTGTTTATCTGGCTTTAAACTTACATCCAAACATAATCTTATATAATTCTTACTGGCTTACTAATATGCCTGATAATTAATCCCTGAAGATTTTGTCTTACTTTGTTTCTGGAAGATAAAAAGCATTGCTACATGTTTTCTATTCTAGCTGTCTCTGAAAATTATTTGACTTGATCCAACTAAGATGCACCAAATAAATCTTGTCCTCTATGTGAAATAGTTTTGTATACAATATATATTTATTGTAAATTTTTCCCTAATAATATATCATGACTTGAAAAAAATCTGTTTATTTTATACCCTATATTATAGGAATATAAATATCATGAATCCTCTACATACATAAAAAAAATAAATCCTCTCATATTTAAAGAAAGTGACAGGAGTGTAGATTTAATTGTTTAAATCTACAGTCTATATTGTGAGCACGTGTGTACGAATTACATAAATAAAGTGGTTTTTTAATATCTATTTCCTTTTACTTTTTGTTGAAATTACATTTTCCTCTAATTTTTATCATTTTGGTTATTGCAGGCAAAACTTAACTCTGTTCAACTTTTTCTTCTTTCTGTATAACTTTTGATGGTTATTTCATGAGAATTTGTCCTTTTCTACTTTTATCTTATTTGCATAACTGATTATGTTTGTACACATACTTGCGTGTATGTAAACATGCACACACACACTCTCTCTCTCTCTCTCTCTCTCTCTCATTCTCTCTCTCTCTCTCTCTCTCTCTCTCTCATGTGATACTTAAACCAGTGTATACTGATACACTATCATATACTTGGAAATGTCTTTAAAATCTGAAAAGGAATAGTTTGCTTGACTCAGGGTCACTTCTTAACACAGAATTCATTTTTGATTTTTCTTGCGTATTCACAGTTTTCCTTACTCGAGGGTTTATGCAATATCATTAAGGGTCCATTACAAATGTAAGCACTTTGCTCGTGTGTTTTGCAGCAGGGACCTATTGTTCTAGAATAAAGTAAACCAATTATATTTGGCAGTTTGTATGGTTCACATTGGTTCATCATAGTTCAGTGGAGTAGCAGAAAGGAATTATTTTGTTTGTTATATTAGAGAGATCATGGCAGGTCAATATGTGAGTTGATTTTATGTCCCTGTTGTTAGCTTTTCACTTTGCTTTTGTTGCCTTTTAAAAAAATATGAGTTACCATCTTTATCATGAATTCCTTGTAAGTTTGGAGGTGTGTGTATCTGTGTAAGAAATTATAAACAGCACATCATTTGTTGTAATAGCAACTGGAACACTGTTAGTATTTATGTGTGAAGCTGTTGGTGCAACTAAATGGAATTAAGAAATATTCAACTTATATATTTATAATCTGTAAATGAAATAAGTTTTACAATAGTGAAATTTATTGCAAATTAAACTGTTTTAAAAAAGCTAACTTGCCAAATGAAATGTTTTAAATCAATGTTAGAACTTGCTATTAATCAAATTAACTGCATTTATTTTCTTGTTTACCAACTAGGTTTATCAAAGCATGCAAATAAGGAATCTAATTTTCACTATGTTTTTTTAATTGTAAATGTAAAATGTACATGAAAGGAAAATTGCTATTAAAGAAGATGTAGTATTTATGTTTCCATTTTCCATTTTTTTTTTTCTCAGTATTAATTCATTAAATATTCACATAGTTTTCACTATTTCTTCACCTTTTTAAAATCATTTTCATTTGTCGTTAAAAATGTTAAGCATAAATCTGAGATCAATTTTCAAGTAAAGAAGAACAAGGTGTGTGTGGGGTGGGGGGTGGGGTTAATTCTTTTAGATGACAGCAATTGCTCTTGAAAAACCAAACATTGTTTCCCGTCGTTACAGAAAAAAGATTCAGTTAAAATATCCTTCTGGATATTTGTGAGATATCAGTATCATAACAACTGATTGGAATCAGCAATAGTTGTATTAAGCACCTTCCAGTTCCAGTCAGTAAGCTGAAAGGCGTTCGATTTCTGTATAAAGCTTATATCCTTAGATTTTATTTACTCATTGATAATTTTTGTTTTTCAAATTGAAAATGTCATTTTCATGTTGACAGCAGTAGATTTAGATTAAGAGACACCTTAGGCTAATCCACTTTGAGCTCCCTTCCCACTCTATAAACCTCACAACTAGAATTATATATACACCTTGAATGGAGGGCCCCTGGGTTTTAAGATTCAATAGGTAAATCTGGCATTGCATAATGAAACTCTTTCTTCATAATTTTTTTTCCTTTTTTTTCCTCCATAAAATTTAGCATCTGTTCATTTGACTTTTACTTCACAGAATTCATCAGAAATCTCAACTATATTCTTCTGAATAGAGAAAGATTTTGTTTCTTGAAAAACCATTTCTGGCATAGTCGTTTCACAACTAGATCTTTTAGTGATTTGGTTGTTAGTTATTTATTGATTTGAAGTGAATAGTTTCAAAATAAAAAAAAGAATGCTTTCATGTTTCTAGAAAGATTCCCAGTATTATATTTTATAATGGAAGACGAAAGTTGAGTACAATTTTGTATAAGGAATGTTTTCCCTAAACATACTAAGTTTATTAGATTAATTCTTGATTACTTGAAATTATAAGGTGGCAAACTGGTAGAATCATTGGTACACCAGGCAAAATGCTCAGCTGCATTGCCCTCATCTGTATGTTCTAGGTTCAAATGCCACTGAGGTCGATTTTGCCTTTCATCCCAAGCAGAATTGATAAAATAAAAACCAATTGAAGACTGATGTTGATTTAACCCCTCCTCCAAAATTGCAGGCCTTGTACCAAAATTAGAAACTAATTACTTGAGATTATCTCCCCATTTCTTTCAGAGTTGCTTACAAATACTGCCAGGTTTTTTTTACTCCTACAAGAAGAAATTTCAATTAATTAAAAGTTTTTCATTAATGACATTTGGTACATCATATCTTAACTAGGTCCTTTCTTAATCCAGTTTCTTTTATTTGAATTATACAAGAAGAAATCCTTATTTCATTTCTTTTTCATTGCGTCATCATTAATATTCTCATTATCATGTTTTTTTTTTATCTCTCTACGGGGAACACACATGGCTTAATGGTTAGGGTATTCGGCTCACAATTGTAAGTTCAGTTCCTGGTGGTGCATTACATTCTTGAGCCAGACATTTTATTTGATGTTGCTCCAGTCCACTCAGCTGGCAAAAAAAGTTATACCTGTAATTCAAAGGGACACCTTGTCATATTCTATCACACTGAATCTTCTTGAAAATTACATTAAGGGTATTCATGTCTGTGGAGTACTCAGCCACTAGCACATTAATTTCATGAGCAGGCTGTTGCATTGATTGGATCCTGGAACCGTCATCATTGTAACTGACCGAGTGCCAGTTTTCTAGGGTTATTCTTAATTTCTCTACAACCTATGTTGCTTTTATTTTGAAAGTATTTAAAAATGCCAACATAAGGGAAAAAACGATGATTCATATTCTTTCCCCAATGTCATTTTTAAATATATATTTTTTGTGGTTTTCATTTATCCATTTGTGTTATTCAATAGAACTCTAAGACAAATACAAATTTTTATCTTTTTTTTTTTACCTTATTGTGTAAGTAAATTTCAGTTGTGAGATATATAGGATGTACGTATAGTGAGAGAAATTGTTATGTATGTTGGGGCACACATTTAGGTAGCTATTCCTTGTGGCTTGGATTAGAATAAAGATCTGAATTCAATCTGATAACTTAATCCACTTCTCTTTTTTTAAATCTGTTTACACATTTAACATATTCTTGTGTAAAAGAATAATTATATTTAAATGTATCCAGATATTTGTATGCAACTAAAAAATGGGAAGGATAAAGAGATGTATATTATAAAGAGATACTTAATCCTAAAACAGATAACATTGCACAGTTGCATTGAGTGAATGACAAGATTTGAAGAGTTAAAAATCAAGTGATAACTATCATTAATCAGAGCTAAACGAAACATCCCAGGTAGTAATGGACGGTTAACTTTTAAGAAATAATGATCGAGACTGAAAAGTAGCCATGATAAGGTAACTAACAAACGAACTCATCATATTATATCTATTGAAGTACGGATAAAGTAATCATTAACATATCATGATAATGACGATGATGATGATGATGATGATGATGATGACATGTTCTTTATGTTGGATGAATCCCATTCCATCTGCTGCTGCTGCTGCTACAGATTATTACAAGCAATTGTGTCAATTCACAATTTACACCAACACCTGCAATAAACTGCAGAACTGGACCAAATTAACTGAAATTCATGTTCATGCTTTACTTTGATAGCAACAAAAGTGCTTACAGTTTTCTATAGGAATAGATGCAAACTGTATCAATAGGATAAATAAAAAAAAGTTTTAATAATGAAGAAAAGTTGCTACTAAAAAAATGTAGAAAAGGAAATACAATATTCTACAGTCCCCACTTAGTAAAAAAAAAAAGAAGAAAGAAATACAGGCACTCACAGAAAACACTTGACTGTTCTTTCTGAAATGCGATCAATAAAATTGTAGAGTGAGAATTATTTGCCTGAACAGATCAACGAACACTAGAGTTTTGATAGACTCAAAAATATTATACCGTATTGATTAACAGCTGCTTACTCAATCCCAAATATATTGACCAGCATAAAAAAAAAAAATATTGTTTTCCTATCATGATAAATGAAAATTCATTTAAAAAAGTACATAACGTATATGCATATAAAATATGTATCTGTGTATGTACATATGCATGTATCTATGTATGTATGTATGTATGTATGTATGTGTGTGTATGTATGTATGTATGTATGTGTGCAAGTATGTATGTACATACTATGGTTGATTTGATTGACTGATTGTGGTGTTTCACAACTTTCAAACCACAGCAAAGAATCCTGAATAGATGTCCTTAGTACTGTTTGCAGATTCCACTGGCCACAGCATTCCTGTGAGAAGCAGCGATTCCTAGTATTATTAATCACAAAACATTTGAACAGAATTACAGGGGCACAAAGTGGTATGGGCGAGTAAGTTTGTGAGAGGTAGATGGATAGAGGGAGATACATTGAATGCAAAACATGGATGGAAGCAAGGTGAAGGTCAATATGAAGGGAAAGGTAGAGAAGGTAGGTGTGGCGGGTAAGGGAGGTGATAGGTGGCAGCAAAGACGAAGTGTTTGGTGGGGATGTAAGAAATATACACAGTGCTAGGGATGAAGTGAGAGGTACATAAGGATGGAAATTGTGGGAGATTGATAGAGGAAATGGTGGGTGTTACTGCTGGCAAAATGTAGGGTGTACAGGGCAAGCGGGGGAGAAATGGGTGTTCAGCTGAATAAGGCAGTAGGGGATGCATGAAGAAGGGAGCGGTCTCATAACTATAGCAGCTGAGTGAATAGTTCTATAGTAAGAAGACATGGCATCTTTGTTCTCTCTGATACACTGTTATGTAATTCTGAGCATTTCAGGACTCTGATTTTTATAGAATGTGAAAATTTCTTCCTTTCTGCTTCATCCTTGACTAAGTATATCTGATACCTTAGGATCACCTCCTCCCTTCTAAAATGGGAATTGTCATGTTGATCCCCTAGAGTAAGGAACCTGTTCTGTTCTGTCCTTTTCTTTCATCTTTTACCCTTCTCTGCTCCTTAATCTCATGGAATAAAGCTGCCCTTCTCTATTTGGGTTTCATGGTCTTGAATGCTGCATCGTGACCTGGGCACTGTTATCAGTTCTTTTCTACTTCTTGGAGACATGCAGACTGTAACGAAGCAGTTCAAAACTAGATGCTTGTGGGAACTTTTACATGCCTCATTCTTACAGCTGATTCTGTTGTAGGATTAGAAAAGGAATTTCAGTCATAGAAGCAAAACTTGGAATCAAAATACCTTCAAATTAACTTAGCAAAGACTAAACTTTTTGTAAATAAGGAAGCCGACAGATCTTACTTCCATTAATGAAACAGCCTTACTCGGAATGTAGTGAAAACAAAAAAATTAAAAAAAAGGAAGAAATTCCTTATAGTATAACCTGTATAAACTGAGGGGATACACAAGAGGTGCAGTGAAATTGTAGCCAGACTAACAGAGGAAGTAGACTTTGTACGTGGTAAACATGCAGGAGTAATAAACACTGACATCAGCAGTATATTTTTTCTCAAATGCCCAGGATGATCCCTAGAAGTATCAAATAGTCTTTGTTTCCTAACTGACCAAATTAGCAGTGGAGAAGAATGTTCTAGAAGCAAGAATGACCAGCTCCATTCCTCTCTCTCTCTCTCTCTCTCTCTCTCTCTCTCTCTCCCTCCCCCTCTCTCTCTCTCCCCCCTCTCTCTCTCTCTCTCTCTTTCTCTCTCTCTCTCTCTCTCTCTCTCTGTTAGTCTCTTACTCTCTTTCCTACCCTCTTGCAACTTTTACCTTCCAACATTCACTCTTCGTCCCCTTCTTACTCATTCCCTCAACCATTCTTTGTCTGCTCAATTCTGCTGCCGTTCCACCTTTTCTCTGCTCCCTCACACACACCCACACACCCACACATGCAAGCACACACATGAATTGTATGTATATGTATATTCTTTTATTCCTTAATGCTTTTCTGCCCAAAGGCTGTGGCCATGCTGGTGCATCACCAGTGTTACCACCTTTTCAATGATCATTCTTATGTGGCTGGCTTTTGGTGAAGCCAGTTGCATAAGGATACATATAAGAATATATATATATATATATACACACCAGAGTTAAGCACATAAATGCGAAACAAGGCGGAAAAAATAGTATTCGAATACCTGTTTGCGTATATACATTATGATGTATATATTTATCTTGATGTAAAGACTTGTCTCTCTATATGTATGTGTTTGTATGTATTGTAGGTACGTATATGTATATGTGTGTGTGTGTGTGTATATATATATATATATATATATATATACACACATGCCCACACACACACACACATATATATATATATATATGTGGGCATGTATTTGCATATATATTTATTTGTATATTTGTATGCATGTCTATATGTGTGTGTATTTGTATGTATGTTTGTATTTATGTATAAGCCATGTGCCTTCACACACACAAACACACATAAAATGTATGTAATTATTCAGTTTTAGTTCAAGATTTCTTGCCAATAGAGAAAGAACCATTTTCTAACCTAGATCCAAGGCTCCTTCATTGGAATTTCAACAACATCATTAGCATATCCTTACATGTATGTGCGCAATATTTGGCATCAGTGCATGTGCAGATTTGTTTGTTTTGTTTTATGTTTGAATTCTCTAGCATTTACTTTCATGTCTAGACATGTTCATATATATTTAAACAATAAACTTCTGGAAAGTTTTACAGATTTTTACAGTGCCAGTAATGGCTTCGATCTGTAGTCTTAGAATTAGCTTTCTCCTTTCTGGTTTTGAGAAACCTAATTTCTCAAGATTGGTATTTAGGTAGTGTGTTGCATATACCAGTGCCCCAATAATTACCGGTGTAAACCTGAACTTGTAATCTGGGTAGAGTAATTGTAGATTTCTCAATAATTCAGAGCAGGTGTTTTCTTTTTCACTGGTCTTTAGCTTTATATCAAGATCTACTGAGCAGCTAATTTCCACAACTGTACACAACTTTTCTTCTCTATCCCAAATCATTGTACAAATCTATTATGTTTACATTATATTGAGGTTTTCACTGGGACATTCCTTCTTATCATGAGTGGTTATTCCTATGCATTGTATAAATCCATGTATGTAAATATATATATGTGTGTGTGTGTGTGTGTGTGTGTGTGTGTGTGTGTGTGTGTGTATGTATATATATAATGTTATATATATATAGTGATGATGATACGTGGTCTAATCGATAAGTATCAGGATTGTTGTCATAGCAACAAAGTTAAAGCACGCAGTGAGTAGCTGCTTGGCACAGATTGACCTTGAACTCTGTTGTGCAGGTGCACTAAATTTTAGTGTTCTTCGTATGCATGCACAACAGAGTTCAAGGTCAATCTGTGCCAAGCAATTTCACTAATAGGCTTCAGCTTCATTAGTATGGCAGTCCGGATACTTATTGATCAGACCTCGTATATATATATATATATATATATATATATATATATATATATATATATATATATATATATACCTATCTATCTATCTATCTATATATATATATATATATATATATATATATATATATATACATAGTGTACAGTATTATATATCCATTTCAGCCAATCTTACCAATCAGTTTCATGCTGAGGATTCATTGGAGTGTTAGGTAATTGATGTACCTCGACACCTTATAGATTATGAGGTGACTGGCTGGTTTCCTGAAGTTGGTCTTACAGAACATTAGGTCATTTGCATCACTGAACTCCAATAGCTTTGTTCCCTCCTTATTTCAGGAACCAATTCCATGGCTCCCATTTGCTCCATGGAACACATTCATGTGTCACCTGATACGCCTGCTGAAATCACCAGCCACGAAGTTACGGTCATTGTCCTTTGTCTTTGAAGTAGCCAGCAGGAGATTGTCATAAAAGTGGTCCTTTTGCTCATTTGGCCCAGTTGGTGGGGCGTAGGCAGAGATGATTTTTGATGTGCAACTCTGTGAAACTAGTCTAAGCTTAAGTATCCTATCACATACTCTGTCTACCTCAATCACCTTATTAACACATTTCTCTGCAAGAAGTATGCCCACCCCTCCTACACTATCACTGTTGCCCTCCCAGAAGAGTGCACACACACACACACACACACACACACACACACACACACACGTATATGCACTGACATATGTTTGATGGATTTGTTTCAGTTTCCATCTACCAAATTTATTCACAAGGTTTTGGTCAGCCTGGGATTATAGTATAAAACATTGCCCAAGGTACCATGCAAACTTTTTACCACACGCCCACACTTAAACCTATAAGTATGTATATATATATATATATATATATATATATTATATTATATTATATTATATTATATTTATATTATGATATTTACTTTACTTTATATTATACTCATTTATTGTGCTTTTAATTATTAATTTTTCTATATGTGATAGTGGATTTTCATCGATGAGTTCTTGAAACTTGGTTATTTTCCCTAAAACTATATATTTTATATATATATATATATATATATATATATATATATATATATATATATATATATATACACCCCATGTTTCACAGCTACTTGGTAATGAAACATGGGCTGTGACCATTGAGGACATGCATGGGCTTGAAAGGAATGAAGCCAGTATGCTTCATTGGATATGTCATGTCATTGTGCGTGCACAACAGAGAATAAGCATCTTGAAAAAAAAGAGTTGGGCATAAGAGGCATCAGATGTGGTGTGCAAGAGAGATGACTGCATTGGTTTGGTCATGTGATATATATGAGCAAGGACAGCTGTGTGAAGAAGTGCTGAACTCAAATGGTGGAGGGAACCTGTGGAAGAGGAGGACCCAGGAAGACATGGGACAAGGTAGTGAAGCATGATCCTCAAATGTTGGGCTTCATGGAGACAATGACAAGTGACCAAGATCTCTGGCAATATATTGTGCTTGAGTAGAAGACCCGTCAAGCCAAGTGAAATCATAGTCATGGCCGATACCAGTGTCATGTAACTGGCACCTGTGCTGGTGGCACGTAAAAAGCACCCACTACACTCTTGGAGTGGTTGGTGTTTGGAAGGGCATCCAGCCATAGGAACCATGCCAAATTAGATTGGAACCTGGTGCAACTCCCCAGTTTAACAGTTTCCAGTCAAAACATCCAACCCATGCCAGCATGGAAAAACGGATGTTAAGGCAAGTTTCCTTAAATATTTCTCAATCCAGGATGAGTGTGAGATTGATCACATTGAGCCAGAGACAAAAAGACAATCCATGCAGGAAACAACCTTCCTCAACTGCTCCAAAGAAGACCAAGTTTGTTTCATCTCCAGGGAAGGTGATGGCCTCAGTTTTGGGAGAATGCAAAAGGCATTGTTTTTATTGGTTATCTTCAATAAGGCCTCACCATCAATGGAGAATATCCTTTAGAATAGAGTTAGGGAGAGAGAGAGAGAGAGAGAGAGAGAGAGAGAGAGAGAGAGAGAGAGGGTGGGTGGGTGGGTAACAGAGTTGTAGATTTAACCTGATAAGTGTTACTGGTATTTTTGTCATATAAGGATAGTAGCAGAGTAACAGTCCTTCTCTTGAGATGATGACACACAGTTTTGTCTATCAGAAGTGTGTGTGTGGAGAGAGAGAGAGAGAGAGAGAGAGAGAGAGAGAGAGAGAGAGAGAGAGAATAAAGAAGGTTTTGCCAAAGAGTAATTCATAGCTTGAGGCAAAATCAGACAAGAAAGAGAAAAGAGTAAAGTGGAGAGTGAAAGAAGAATGTCTGTTCAATAATACTTGAATGTGTAAGAAAGATGTTTCAGTGTGGAGCTTCTAGACTTGTGAATAGGGGACAGTCTTGATCCTTCCTTCTCTATGTTAATTGTTCAGTGAAAACCCCTCTGAGAAGGTATAAAAGGAAAATAAGTAAGGAATTTTATTTCCATTTCCCTTTCAGCTAGAGGAAGGGATAACTAAGCATGTCTGCCAGTTATTACAAAGTCCACGTAATGGATATGGCATGAGTTAAGGATAATATTGTGATTATGCAGGATAATCTTAATAGACATATCTTTATGTCTGGCTGTCGTGGCCATAAACATTTTACTTCCATTTATCAAAATCTTAGAACTTTTCAGCAGAATGATAACATAGCTGCAAAACTATTGTTTCTTCAAAAGACATTATGAAGATTCACTAAAATTCATCTGTTGTTGTTGTTGATTAGTCCACATCATCAAAGATCAAAGAATTTTCAAGCTGTGAATATCTCATCCTTTTCTATTACATTGTCCAGTATGTCCTTCCTGGTTTTTAAGGTATACAGCAAGGTATAGATCATGTATGAGAAAGGCAACTGTAAATTATTCGGGTGTTCCAGTGTCACCTTGTCTACTAAAGATCAGACTATTCTTCTCCTGTGTGCATCATTTAATTAACAGAGTTCCAATTAATTAAAAACTGTTCTGAAGCCTTTCAGTTACATACACTATACAATTTCCACTGCCATAGTTACCAGAGGAAGACTACCCACTCTTTCCAATCAAAGAATTCAATATTCATGTTCATGACAAACCCAGCTAATAACTGGACCCATTCTGCATGATAGCAGATATTTGATAGTTTTTTTTCTTTCTCTTTTCTTTCTTTCTTTCTTTCTTTCTTTCTTTATTTATTTATGTTTGATAAATTCTGGAATTCTGCATTTTTGTCTCTTTTGTTTTGTAACCTTTTTTGTTGTTTTGTCCTTATCTAGATCTTTTCTTTATTGTAAGTGTCTAATTTATATTTTAACATTTTCTTATCTATAGAGAAAAGGGTTTTTTTTTAAAAACCATTGTCTTATTACACTTATTCAGCTTCCTGTCACTTGCGTTTAAGTACGTTTTGTTCAGAAATTGTTTTCTAGCAGTTTTCTGTCATATCAGACCCCATTTCTGGTGTGTAAGGCAAAATATTATATATTCTAACTATATTAGCTATGGAGTGCTGACTTCGAAATGCTGTCCGTACTCTCCTGATTTTTCTGCCTCAACACTTCCATTCATATAACTTCCACTTTAAGTTGTTGAAGCTGTTGTGTATTTATAGTTATTACCTTATATCTAGTATTAAGTTAATTGTTTTATAAATGTGTGTGTGTGTGTGTGTGTGTGTATGTGTGTGTGTGTGTGTGTGTGTGTGTGTGTGTGTGTGTGTGTGTATCAACATGCCCTTATCTCTTTCTCTCTATCTCTGTCTATCTTTATCTGTTTGTGTCTCCTTGTCTCAACATTACATGATAGCTATAATCAAGCATCACTGTCATATTTGTAGCATCTTTTGTTTCTAATCTTTTGTGAAAGCGTGTCTGGTGATGGGGAAATGTTACCTTGCATGGAAATAAGTAAGTTCTAGCAACAGGAAGGGTATCTGATCATAGAAGAGCACCTCCTCAATGAATTCCATTTGACCCGTACAAGTTTGGAAAAGTGGATGTTAAAATAAAGACGATGATAGTTGTAGCACTCTATCTAAATTTCTTCTTTTCCATACATTGTATGCTCTTGCTTTCATTTCTTCTGGTTCTTTATGTTTCGAGGTATACCCTTAGGTCAACTTTGCCTTTCATCCTTTCAAAGCTGATAAAATAAAGTACCAGTTAAAAACTGGTGTCAATGTAACCAACTTAACACTTTCTCAAAATTGCTTGCCTTGTCCCTGTATTAGAAAAAATTATCATCATTGCCTTTGCACAGCTTCTAACACTGAAGATATACTACGGTGTCAGCTGTTCACTACCAGTTAACTAAGGTAACACCTCTTATTTTTCGAGCACCTTCTGGAGTATTCAAATGGTTCCAAGCAGTGCTATTTTCTCCAAGTACTCTTATTGCAGCCCCTATTTGTTCCATGTACTTCTTGAGATTTTTACTCACTGTTCCCAGGACTCCAACTGTTATTGGTACTACTACCACCTTTTTCATCGACCACAACTGCTTAACTTCCCAAGCTAACCTGTCATATCTCTCAACTTTTCTTTCTTCCTTATCGCACACCTTGTCAGCTGGGCATGCTATATCTATGATCCAGCATAGTTTGTTTTCTTTCTCAATTAAGACTATGTCTGGCTTCCTATTCTCTATCTCATGGTCACCCTGAATCATGAAATCCCACAGGATCTTTGCGTTTCTATTTTCGACGATTCTTTCAGGTTTGTGGTTGTACCAATTTTTTGCTCTGTCAAGTCCATACTTGTTGCAAAGTGTCCAATGGACAAGCCTGGCTATATTGTTGTGGCATCTCTTTTATTCCTTCTGGGCTAGTGGCGTACATTGGCTGGTAAATATGCCATATGGTTTCACAGTTTTGTAGCTCTTCTTTTACACCAAGACAAAACATGTACATGATATCACTTCCAATCAATTAAGATCAGAAGCCATGAGTGCCACTGACTGGCACTGCATCAGGGTATTCATTATTATTATTATTATTATTGCTGCTGCTGCTGTTCAGTAAATTTGTGGACTTTGTGCCTTGTTTTGAGTTTTGTATCTTTTATTCTATTGACAGTACTCTACCTATCACTTGTAAGTTTTGATCATGTATTCATTTACCTATTTTTCATCACCCAAAGGGCACCTCCTATTATAGAGATCTTTTATGTTTTAATCACACATTCTGATTATATCAATTTTCAAATCTATATTTCAATTATTTCTGTTGGGATACTTTGGCAAGTCAGCAATTCTTTTCTTGATCTCTCTGTCTGTGTGGATTTGCATCTTCCAGAGAATGATAGCTTTGTCCTTCCTTAAGATGTTTTCTGCTGCAAGTTTATAACACACCTTATCAGTTGGTATTCCTTAATGCTGGCATCATTTCCAGTATATGAAAGCTCCCAAATCTGCCATACCAATCAATGGAATCATTCTTGGCTAAGATTGGACAGCCAAAGAAGATATGATTAATTATCTCTTCTGAACCACTGCATATTCTTCAGTTACTTAACCTATCCAGCATCAGCGGATTTCTGGAAGGAAGATTTTGTTTTTCTACTGCAACTAAGAATTCTTCAGTTTCAACTTAGAATCCTGCTCTTTTCAACCATTAACAAGATTTTTCAGTCTAATTGCATGTTCATTTTTATCTTTTCAGGCCATGGAGGTGTTTTCTTATTACTACTTTTAAAATTCTGAAATTCCCACTTTTAGTTTAGGTTTTAACATTTGCACTCCCTACCCTTGCTCCTCACAATTATCTTTCATTTCAATCTCTGTTTTGCATTTGGTAACAAAAATACAGTAGAACTGTTTTGTTCATGTCTCATAATTCTTATCAGTTTGCTTTTCTTCTTTACTAAATATTTGGAATAGTTTATAAAAGTGGATGCTTTTTCAGAGTTGCGTAAGGCTCTGTTTTCCTTGTATACGTGACCAATACATTTATCAAATTTTGGATTATGTATTCTAAATGCAGTTTTTCTTTTACTGTGATTTTGCTAGTTTATTTAGCATTCAGTTACGAACACAGTTTATTACTAGGACGGTTAGTTCATTGATGCTCTTTATCTTCTTCTGCATTCTCTTTGTTTTAATTTCATGTTTTTAGAAGAGATGAGAACAAAATTAGTAACTGGGGTAAAATGAGTAATTACTGATTTCTTGTTATTTTTACTTTAACTGTTTGAAATCCTTACATTGCAAGTATTGCATCATCATTTTGAACTGTTGCATCATCATTTTGAACTGTTGCATCATCTGCAAGAGTAAAAGTTGGTCAGCATAGTTGTTGTTGTTGTTGACGCGGAGGAAGTCCAAAACCTAGTCAAGTGTCAGGTTCTCTTAAACCAAAAGAATTTTCCTCTGCTTCAGCCCAATTGCAATTGAGGGTGCTAAAAAATATCAGAGTAATTTTTGGTATTCAACAATCAATATCCTTTTCTCTGTTGGATTCCAAATCAATTTTTTTTCCACTCTAATGTCTAATTTGATAGTTTTCAACTTTCAAAACATGATGACAAAAAATGGGGCAAAATAAGTATTGATTAATTTCAATAATTTCTTCTCCTTAACTGCAAATTGCATAAATGTATCAGGAAAAGAGTCACTGCAGCAGATCATGAAGAAACTATAGACAATATCTCATGTTGAGTTTCATATTGTGTGCCAGTTTTCCATCATCCTCTTTCACTTGACCTAGATATATTAAATTTTTGTTGCATTTGTGATGTTTTTGATATCTAATGATGGATATTGATGTGTATGAGTCTGTTTTCAAATATACAAGAGGCAAGTTTACCGTCTTTTGGTTTACTTGTTTTGACCCAGTTAAATTTGTCTTTTATATGCTCAGAGAATGGAGATGGTTTCTTGAAAAAGTGTTCTGAATATGTTATAGTATTTTTAACACATTAAAAGGTCATTTGCTCAGCTGATACAGTTTTTGAAAGGTAGTGAACATTTGTAAACCGTATTTTCTCTCAAAGTCAAAAGTGCAGTAAAATTCTCTCACTGTGCCCCACTCTGGCCTATTCTTTCTTAGTCTTTTCTTTCATTTGTGTGCATCTGGTTCAATGATTCTTAAGTATATGGAAATCTTTGTTTCATGTAATCATTTAATTTTGTTTCTTTATTGATTGATCATAATATTAGAGCTTTTCATTAATTTTCCTATCCTCAAAGTTATTGTGGCAAATTTTTCTTAGCCAAATCTGATAAAAATTCTTTTAGAAAATTTTGTATTATCTGCAGCAATGTTTCTAGTTGTTTATTATCTAGAGCATACAACTTGAGGTCATGTACAAAAGATGACTAATTGCCCCATCACCATACCATAACATCTGTATCCTAGTCCAGTGAGGCTTAACATGTTCCAGAATTTGATTGTTGTTTAATCAAGAAAACTTTTATTCCAACCACTGGAATGTCCACCAATGTCTAATGTGAGCAAATAATGTACATAGTCTTGTTTCATTCACCAAAATTGATTAAATTCTATTGAGAGAAGGTATAGCCATGAACTCAAGCTTTAGTTTACCCAATGAGCTATGTGACTATGTGAAATAGTAATCTGCCTGACTAACAAAACTTCTACTCTTACTTCCTATTTGTGTAATCTTAATATATAAAACAGAGTTTGTGTGTGTTTGTGTGTATGTTCCTTATGGATTCAAAAGCTGAGTTGTCAATTTTGACATATACAGTATCAAAAGATTCAGTAATCTTTCTGCTACCAAATAAAGTACATTTTTTTGCACAACTCTTTTTTACTACAAAAAAACCCCTCAAAAACGAGGTTGAATTGCACAATCATGAGGTCTTTGGCTAAGGAAGACAACTCTGCCTGAATGATCTATGTCTTACATAGAGCATAATGAGAAAATGTTTAAAATACATGGAATTTTACCAGGTAATGAAACTTCAAAGGTATACCGTCAGCTTTATCAATATTATTTAGTAGATAATCTTTTAATGTGAAGTATGTTTGTCTGTGTTTTGTTTAGCTCAGAGTTACCAGTGATGTAGCAGCCCCATCGCATAGTTTTTTTTTCTTTTTTTCTACCTGAAATACTGTAAACCTGTCTTTCTTTTGATGAAAGGATGTGTTTTAAGAGAGATTTGGCTGCTATTTGTAGTAGCTCAAGTTACCACAGACAAACTTCTGTGTGTGTGTGTGTGTGTGTGTGTGTGTGTTTTGTGGTGAGAAAAAAAAATTTTTTCTCTGAATATTTTGCACAATAATTTTTGAAGAAATCTGGACATCTTTCTTACTGCTAACCATTCAACTTCAAATTACAATTGTTAATTGTTGTAAGTCAAGTAGACTGAGATGTACATATACTGTTATCATATGGAGTGGAGTGAAAGTTCAATGCAAAGTTTTGAACTCCTTGTCTTGTGGTTAGTAATCCATTACCTTAAATTTGAAGCCATTAAGTCTTTAAACATTATTTTACTGGGTTTAGTCTTTCGACTGTTACCTTCAAAAATTTATTTGATCATACTAACCTCAATATGTATTTCAATCTGGCATTTATTTCATTGATCTCTGCTTGATGAACTGCTAACTATGAGACACAGTGAGACACAATACTTGATAAACAACAAATGTAAGCACACACACACACACACACACACACACACACACACACACATTAGGTGCAAGAGTGACTGTATGAGTGAGAAGTTTGCTTCTCAACTGCATGGGTCCATGTTCAGTCCCTTTGCATGGTACCTTGGGCAAATGTTTTCTACTATAACTCTAGACCAACCACACACTTGTGACTGAATTTGGTAGACGGAAACTGCAGTATTGGTCATCAGAAAATGACTAAAAAACATGTTTATAAAGAAGAGATGTTTGCTTCATGCTCCTCATGTGCTGATTCTGCCCTTAAGAAAGGAACAGATAATACAATGTGACCATAGATCAGAATGCCTGGGCAACACTAAGGTTCTTTGCTAGTTGTATATAAAAAGTCTAAAAGTGAAATTTTTTAATGATTTATAAAAATTCAGTTTTGAGAAAATATTCATCCCACCTAAGCTATCATGGAGAAATGACCAAATTAAAAAAAAACTTTGTACAAATAAACAAAATGAAGAAAATAACCATTTAACTTCTCATTTAGATTTGTGACCTCTACTGAGAATATCATTTAAAATTTACTTTTTCATTTATTAATTTCCAGTTCTAAATAAAACCTCAGTGTTTCTTGCTCACATAGATCAGATGTATACAATAAATTGCTTTTCTGCCGCTCCAGAAAACTAATCAGGTTTTTCATTAAAAAATATTATATACTTGCAATTTCCATTGTAAATTAAATATTGAATCTGTAATTGTTGATTAAAATATTTTCCATGCCATTTAAGGTTTAACATTCAGTAAAGCAGAGGTAGCAAATCTAGAATTAATGAAATCTTTAGATATGAGATGTGTTTGACATTTTAAACTGTCAGTTGTAAGGACAGACCTGAAATGGAAAGAAAACACTGAATGAATTGATTATGATAATGTTCATACAACAAAAGCCTTAAACAGTCAGATGCTCGAGGGGCTTCACAGTGATAGGTTTGTTCTCTTTGGTCAATGCTTTATTTTTTCATTTCATGAATTAACGTCAAAAATACTTTAAGGAAAAAATAATTGAGTGATTTTACTGCTTCAGGGTTTTCCTTTTAACTCATGAGGCTTTCTTTTTAAGATCAAATCCTGCATTAATAGCAGAAAGTTGAGTTTAATAATGGAACAAGTTTCGCTATTGGAATTTCCTTTTATCACAGCATTGGGAATTGTAACAGGAAGCAGAGGAACCATAGAGATAGTTTCATTGATGTCAGCTACAAGTATATTCTTTGAAGTTCTGTGGAACTGGTTAAGAAGACTTTCTTTGTATTCAGTCATGCACTGTGTATATAGCTATAAATACCTGCTCATGTATGTATTTGTGTATTTTATGGATGTGCAAGTTATATGCGTTCATACCTACAGATATGTGCATGTAGGTATGTACATCTATCTATCTATCTATCTATCCATCTTATCTATCTATCTATCTATTTATTTATCTATATATCTAACTATCCATCTATCTATCTATCTAGCTAGCTATCTCTCTTTCTCTGTGTGTGTGTGTGTGTGTTAACAGTAGATATACATGCATATATGTGTGTGTGTGTGTGTGTGTGTGTTAGTATATGTGTATAAATGTCTAGAATAAGAATCTATTTCTTGAAAACATGTAAAGGTTGGAGACAGGAGAAACACCTAACTGTAAATTCCTTCAACGAATAATAACTGCTAGTCAAGATTCATGGAAAAATGGGCATTAAATTACCAAAAACTTATACACACACATACACATGTGTATTAATGCAAATCTGTGTATGTGTATGTATACATACATAGAGATGGATGGATGGTTTCTCATTTTATGACCATTTTTCCATTCTAGTATGAGTTACTTGGGTTTTCTTTAAGGCTTTGTCTCATTACTTCCTTCGTGAGTTTCAACCTGCTGAGATCAGCTTTCACTATTTTTTACCATATCTTTGTCAGTCTGCTTCTTCTGCACATTCCCTCGACATGGATTTTTTTTTATAGCACATGTCCCAACCAGATTAATCTTTTTTCATTGTACACAGCATTTAATTTATACTAATGTTTTTTTCAAGTTCATTCCAGCTCCACTGTTCACTGATACTAACATTACACATCCAAGACTACACTCAACTCCTTTCTTTCTAATCTTTGCATGTCTGATGCATTCTCTACCCATGTTTTACTACTATGCAATATCATACATTATTAACACCTACTTTTCTAGACAACCACTACGCTACACTACATAGCTTCCCATCAAAGATCTTCTTCAATTCGATGAACTCTTGCTACTATCTTCATCACCCATTACCTATAAAACAAAACCTATTGGTTATTTCTATGAAGTGGTCCCAGCGTTTCAGAGAATATGTATACACACACACACACACACACATATATATATATATGTATGTATGTATGTATGTATGTATGCATATATGTATGTATGCATCTATGTATGTATGTATGTATGTATACATATATGTATGTATGTATGTATGTATTTTTGTTTGTATGTATGTGTGTATGTATTTTTGTTTGTATGTATGTATGTAATAAAGTCGACACACCCAATTACTAAAGGCTCAAATACTGGACTTTGTACCTTTGTTCCTTATATTGCCAAAGCAAAAGGATTAAGTCTAATAATACCAAAAGGCAACGAAAGTATTGTCACATCTTGTGCCAACCTAACAAAAGAGAAACACTTACAAGCTTGTTTGCAAAGTTCTACATACATGAATAAATTCTAAACAATAACACAACTCCAAATTTAATCGACAAAAATGTTTTCAGAAAAACCTTTCCATAGCAGCCAACCATAAAAACTTAATTACCACCCCACCTCAAACCCACACACCCAAAGAGGATTCTAACTCAACAGAGACTTTATGAAAGCAAGACTAACTCCAGTGAACTGCAATCCAATGATGGCTTAGCTGGGTGACACTTCAAAGTGACTGGCAAGAACATTCTTGTTAAGGAATAATATATATATATATGCCAGTGCAGGTGCCACTTAAAAAGCATCCAGTCCACACTGTTTCAAAGTGAATGGCGTTTAGAAGGGCATCCAGCTGCAAAAACCTTGCCAAAACTGACCTCACCTGAGCTTGTACCACATTAAAGGCACTAAGTCCACTCTGCTGAGTGGCTGGTGTTAGGAAGTGCATCCAGCTGCAAAAACCTTGCCAAAACAGTCACAGAATCTGGTGCAGGCTTCTGCCTGGTCGGCTCCTGTCAAACTGTCCCACCCATGCCAGCATGGAAAGCAGATGTTAAACAACAATGATGATGATGATGATGATATATAAATATATATATATGTGTGTGTGTGTGTGTGTGTGTGTGTGTGTGTGTGTGTATGTGTGTGTACATATATATCCAAGTTTTTATGATTGTGAATAGGAAAATATATTAAATCAATATATGAACATTGACTCAATTGAAATGTAAAAATTCCTGGAATAGTAGTGATAGAATGCAATGAAAATAGGAATGTTGTTTACAACATTCCAAATTATAGCCAAACAATTATTCCTTTAGGTGCTGTGAAAGTAAAGAATCTTCAACGTACTCACCAAACTCTGAAGTGTAAGCCACATACTGAGTAATCAAATCACAGTTAGAACTTAGCTGGGACACTCACCAAACCATGACATCTAAGCCACATAGTTATTGGCCAAAATACAGTTCGTAACACTCAGCCTGCTGGAGCCCATCAGAGGGTATTTAAAGGGTAAATCTAACCATTTCACTACAGTTGTCACCACGACTGTCACCACACAAACCTGAGGGTTGTATAACACCTGAAAGTACTAGTTTATTTGAATATTGTGAAATTGTAAAAATTGCAAATAATAAAATGGGAAAATCAGATTTAGTTGGAACTTCATTGATTAATATATAAGTATACATATGTGTGTGTATGTATATATATATATATATATATATATATATATATATATATATATATATATATACACATACGTACATATATATACATACATATACATGCATACATACATATATATATATATATACACACACATACACGTACATACATATATGTGTTTGTGTATAATGTAGGTAGTTAAGGTAAATTCTAGCTGTTTCCTCTTGAAGTACATCCACTTTTTTCATTATTACAATCCAATATGTGGTCACAATTGCTGCGGTATGTCAGTCAAGATACATATTAAAATTGAGAATTAGGGAAATATTATTTGCAGCATTATTTCATAGCAAAACAGGAAAGTGGACATTTTTTTTTTTTGTTATTATTTATTCTCTATTACATGTGTTTCGTTTACTAATAGAAATTACAAGCTTTTTCAAGCTTCAGATGGAGAAAAAAATAAATAATAATGATAATAATAATAATGATGATGATGATGATGATGATGGACTCTCCCCATCAAAGATGATCTATCAGTGTTCAGTTTTTGCCAAATGACCTACACAAACGATTTGTATATTGTGGTCAAATATATGTGCTGTACATTAACTCAATCCCTGCATCAAATTGACACTACCTGGACATAATTATAACTTTTTTCTTTGTTCGAAGAATTTCTAAAAAGAAATCTCCTATTTATTTAACATGTAGAACCTTATAATTCCTGTTAGAAAATGAAATAGGTTTCATGGAGAATAAATAATACCAAAAACTCTCTACTCTCCTGTTTTGTGGGAGGTGAGGGGGTCTGTGTGTGTCTGTGCACACCTTCTCCTCGAATTACAATCAATGCAACTTACGACCACACAAAATAAATAAATAAAATATCGGTTTTCGGACATTGGGCAGCTGCACACATGATGACTATGGCAGCATCCAGCAATGCAGGCCCCTCCCCTCGCACCCCTCTCTCTCACTCAGTCGCTTTCAAGCATCAGTTGGATGCAGATCTGTTACAATCGTATCTGAAATACCCCTAAAATGACTGGTAAAAGGCAAAGGCTTTCATCTAGAGATGTTTCAGCTGAGAAGTCCAGGAAGGCCTCTTGATTTAGACTGTACATACACCAAGAAGGAAAACAAAAGGAGAAGGATTTAAAGCTTTTAAGGATCAGTTAACTTTGTTGCTTGGTGGTAATACTGTGGGTTTTAAGCTGAAGTTTTTTCTAATCTCATCATTCAGAAAACCCTCCTGTATTTAAGAGCATCAATGAGCATACCCTGCCCGTTTACTACTGTTCAAAGTGTAAAGCTTGGCTGACTCAGGCACTGTTCAAAGACTGTTTCATGAACTGCTTCAGTCCCCAGGCCTGTGAATATCGTGTGGCAAGAGAGATCCCTTTCAAGATTTTTGTGATTATGGACAAAACATTAATTTTAGATTGCATTTTTTGTTTACAATACAATAGATTACATATGTATTTTTCACGAAAATAGTGTTAAAAAATATAAATCTGACATATGACCAGATCGACTTATGACCTATCAGTTGGACTGGAACTAGGTCGTAAGTCAAGGAGAAGGTGTGTGTGTGTGTATATATATATATATATATATATATATATATATATGATGTAATTTTCTGTGTATGCATTGTGATTGCTCAATCTTGGGATTATAATAAAAAAATATGTATATATATATATATATATATTCGCTTGTATTCCCAATTTGAATAAGTATAGGCCAGACTAGGAGGATGATAAACTAATCTGTCTTCTCTCCCTCCTTGAACTTTGATATTTATTCAATATATTGAGCCCTTCTGTGTTATTTTGTGGAAAGAGTTACACTCTTTTGTTATTTAATATATATATATATATATACATATATATATATATATATATATATATATATATATATATATATATATATATATATATATATATATATATATATATATATATATATATATATATATATATATATATATATATATATATATCATTGTTTTGCTTACACATAACAAGACTAATTTCCTGATGTTAGAACTCAACATACATATATTTCAGAACAAAGTATCAATCAATTTTAGAACAGTAATAAGAAATTGAATAAATGAGAAGAGAATAAGAAATTGTCATGAACTTCATTAGCTTACAGCTGTTTTTCTTATACAGTAAAATGCATTTATGTTTGAGTGTTTGTATATTGCACTAAAGCTTCATCAGAAACTTCAAATATGAAGTGTAATTTTAATTGAGAAAACATTTACATTTATCCACAAAAAGCATTACCGTCAAGAAAAACATATGCATATGAAGGAAATTTACTTTTCCTGAGAGGGGCTCCTGCCCCTCAAGTCCTTATTCCATTTCCTATATATGTTTATACTTTATCAATGGTAATGTTTTCTCTGTGTATGATTATATATATATATATATATATATTTGGAGAGAAGATTTTTTTCTCAAAGAGTTAAGATTGTGAAAAGAACCTTTTTAGAAAGTTGAAAGGCACTAACCTTTGGGAAGAGATTTCACAAAATGTGTGTGGCTTTTGCTTTTATGGATGTGCAACAAATGCTTTCAGTTCTTAACGTTTTCAAGCACATGTTATTACATATAGTGAAAGTTGTTTTCAGTAAAATTATTGTTGACTATTTCCAGTTTAGTTTTGAACTCAGAAATCTTATAAAATATTCTTCTTTTGCCTTCCAGAGAAGGTTGTTCTCTTCATTTATTGCATGAAGAGGGGAAAATTGTAAATTTTCCTTGTGCACAGGTGTCCAAATGATAGCTACATGGTATGCACCTAAGTGCAGGATGTTTTATTTGAGGTCTGTACACATTTACATGGTTGGTTAGTTTCGTTTTTGTTTCCCCAATATAATGTTTATTGCATCGTAAGCATGTGATACAATATATCAGGTCTTTGCTTTTGCAGTTCATATTTGCATTCACCTTTAGTTCTTTTCCATTTTTGAATTTTTTTGACTGGTCCCTGTTCTATTAAATCACATGTCCTAAATCGGGGATCTCCACATTTGGTAACTTGCATCATTTCTTCCTCTGATGCAAATCTTGCTTTGGTTAGAAGTTTCTTAAGATTTGGTGCTTGCCTTCGGCTGTTGATTATTTATTGTTCCTTGATTATTTGTCGGAGACATGGGGACTGGTGTAGAATTGGTAGAAGGCGTTTGGCTGTTTGTAGAATATTGTGGTTCTTGGGATTGTGAGTGATAACAAATGGGATGTTTTTATGTTCATGTTTCCGTTTATCCTCAGTGTGAGTGTTTTTTTCTTCTTAATGGACCGATTGGGATATTTTTAGCTTCAGTTATCGCTCGGTCTATTATTTTGGTCAGGTATTTTTGTTTTTTAAGGAACAAGTTCAGTTCTGCAAGTCGTCTTTCTCTTCTGTTTGTCTCTGAAACTACTGTACATATTCGTCTTGCCATATTAAAGGGTATGTTCCTTATAGTATGGGAAGGATGGCAAGATCTGAAGTCTAAATATCGGTGTGTGTCCGTGTTTTTGTAATAGAGGTCAGTTGTTATAATTTCATTCTCTTTAATTATTAAGATATCTAGGAAGGGGAGTTCCTTTTCATTCATTTCCATAGTGAATTGGATTGATTCATGGACGCTGTTCATTATTTCAAAAATTTTAAAAGGTTTTCCTTACTTCTGTTCCAGAATATAAAGCAGTCATCCAAGTATCTTTTCCAGTTTCCCAGTAGGTATGAGTGGAAGAAATCTGAGATAAGCAGTAGATTTTTTTCTTCCAAGTATCCCATTACTAGTGTGGCAAGTGTAAGTGCTACCCTGGTACCCATTGCAGTCCCATGTATTTGTAGGTAATACTCTTTGGAGAATCTTTCTCGGATTCCTTGTGGGTGTTTGTGTATCCAGAACTCTATTGCTTCTCGTCCTAAGTTATGGGGGATATTGGTGTATAGACTGACTACATCAAAGCTAACTAATATGGTTTCTTTGTTCACTCTTTTTGGAATATATATAATGTGAATTCTTTGCCAAATATAATTGCACTTTATTTTTGAAGCTCTGATGAATCTGTAAGGTGACACACTAGCATTCAAATATGAGTGCATTGCATTTTATAGCAGAAAAAGCTGTAAGCTAATAAAGTTTATAGCATAGCTTTTAATTCCTTTATTTAATTTAGGGTTAGTCTTTTATTTAATTTCCTACATCTTTTTCATTTCTTATATATATCATCATTGTTTAACGCTTGTCTTCCATGCTAGAATGGGTTGGGTGGTCTGTCATGGAGCTGCCCCCCCCCCCCCCCCCACTAAACATTGCTTGTCACAGTTGACGAGTTTGTAGAATGCTGTCAAAATTAAAGTTTTGTGGTAAACTGGGGCAAAAATGCTGGAGAAACTTATGAAATGCTTCAGTCTGCTTCTGGATTAACTTTTGTGAACCAAGCAATGTGTGAACCAAACATCTCTTTATCACTTGGCACAGAACAGGCCTGGCAAAGCAACTTCACCAGGAAGCTCATGTTGACCCCCTTTCCTGATGGCAAGGTCATCACCTACATCCACTGGCTTCCTTCTGGTCAGGTGGTCAACAAAGAAAGAGGACTCTGTGGAGGTTTTGAAGGAGTGTAGAAAGGTCAGAGTACCTTCACCAGGACAATGCACCGGTCCATAGTTTCACCCTGGTAACCAACCCCTTGACAGAGATGGACATCAAAACTGTTCCTTGCCCTCCCCTACAGACTTTGCTCCCTCTGATGTTTGGTTGTTCCTCAAACTGAAAGAAGAGGCTGTGACAAAGGTCTTGGACACCTTCACTTTGGAAGAAATTCATGGGGCTCTTTATGAAGTGGTTGGAGTGCTACAACAAGTGCAATGAAGTCAGAGGATCATACTTTGAAGAAGATCAGAGTTTTGTACTTCTTTGAAATTAATGTCTTTCCAGAAAACGTCTTAAAACTTCTGGAATGCACCTTGTATGCATGCTTGTGTTGTGTGTATGTGTGTGTGTGTGTGTGCATGGACATACATACATACATACATACATACACTTTTCTCCTTTACTCTGAAATCCCTGTTTTTTTATGAGCTGGATTAAAGATACAAATTTGTTCTCAGACAACTCCAATTTTTCATATTTTTATATTTTAGTAAAGTTGTTTTGGGTAAGAATCAGACAAAATAAATGAAAGCAAGCGTGCTATGGTAGGGTGATTCAAAGTATAACTGTGTTTATTGATGTACTCCAACAACTTTGGTAGATTGTTATCTAACCAATAAACTTGCTATTGTTTCTATTTCTTGAACTAAGCAGCTATTACTGGGTTGGGAAATGAAGAATTCTAGCTTCCAAGAAATTATAATCAAGTTATAAACCATTAAAAGTAAAGAAAATATGCTTTTGTTATACTTAGGCACTTAATCAGATGTAGAAGTACTGAAAGAATATAAATAGCAAGAATTACTTTTGAAGAAATTCTTAGATACATAAAGCTTAAATTATTGAAAAAGTGTTTGCAGTTGGACAGTCCCAGTTGCAGTTCAGAATTAAAAGTTTTAATTATAGCTACATTATAATATAATACAATATTTCTGCAACAACTGGGAAATAAGCTTGTAAAATCTGAGTCACCAACATATGTTCCATAATCTTTGTTTCTATAAATTCCAGAAAATTATTCTGGGTGATCAAAATGTAAGTTGAATTAACAAACAGTCTTTAAAAAACATGCAACCAACACATATATTGTTAACACCTGGTATTCCATTATTATTTTAAGCACTAAATCCAATGTGCTACTTTTCATGGAGATATTTTTGCACCTCAGTTCTTATTACAACTTCTATTGTGACTTTGTTCAACATTTGTTTTCTAATCTTTTATTTGAAAATTATAATATCACAACATCTTTGCAAGTGTCAATTCTGTGCTATGAAAATTTTTCAGGTGTATGTAGTCTCATCATATCAGGTCTTAATTGCTTACATTTTATTTTTGGTTACTTTTTACTATGACTCTTTTGTATATTTTCAAGCAACAAACATGAATTGTTTGTATTACATTTTCTTACATTCTCAGTTATCCATGGTTGTGTGGTTAAGAAACATTAAGTCATATAATTTCAAGCTTGGTCATATCCTACAACATCTTGGGCAACAAATTAACCTTCATGATAGATTCAGATCGCTCTGAGCTGATGAGTAAAATTTGGTTGATGGAAACTATGCATGTACTTGGGTGGCACATATCATTTGTCTTCTTGTTTAATAGGGTTCATATGAATGAGGATGCATTCACACTGCATCTTCAGTCGAAGAACAGATATGCTACTTTCTACATGATGGTCATGGTTGGCATGCTTTTGATTTTAAGTTTGCTTATTCAGGGCCAAACCAAGGTTTAACAATAGCTACGTTCAGGATCCAGAATAACTTGCTTTTGAAGTCCAGCCAAGAAAATGAGTGAGCATCATAGTTGTCAGCTAAAAGCGTATACATAAACTCCAAGTTTGTCAATGTGTTATGCATATATCATTTTCACATGCATCATGTCTGCAGTTGCTTGTTTATGCAGCTGTATGAATAAACATGGTGGCTTGTTTATGATGTTCCTTGACACCACCAGATAAAAAATCAATAACATTAAATATACTCCTTAATAAATGTGTTTATGATTCATGTGTACATCTACAGGGTTTATACATACTCACTAAATTCCACTAACAATAATCATCTAAACACACGATAGATTCATATTCACACACTGTCAAAGTCCCTTGCATATTCACACATATATAAACACAACAAATCTATGCATTCATATACGCAATATGCATTCACCTGTGCACAAGTCCAATGGCCTATACATATTCATACATAACACAATTATTTATACATGCCTATGTAAATGTTCTCATACACAAGCATGGTTGTGTAGACATTGATGTATGTACATTTACACAGACATAGATTCATGAATAATATGCAGTCAAACATACATTTCTGAAGAGTGACAGTTACATGGACATCTAGCAATAATGGTTATGCTATGTAGACACACACACACACACACACACACACTATCTTGACAAGAACACAACAGAATTCTTTTTACTTTCCTTCATTGACTTAATATAAAGATATTTACTACAAAAGCTGACAAGAAAGTATATATTTTCATTTTGACACACGCCCTCTCTCTCTCTCACACATGCACACTCTCACTACTTCTCATCACTAAGTGCCTATCAAGTAGCAATGATACAAATCCTTCCCTTTCTAATTCAATTTTCCTCCTATCCCCCCTACTGCAACCATAATTCAATTCAATTCCTTTCTTTCTTTCTGTTGAAGGGTTTCTGGGGTTTTTTTTTTTAATCCATATCCAATTTTTACAACTGTCATCAGTAAAATTAAACTTATTTTCCTTGTGAACTGCTGGCTTTTTACTTGCATCAAGTTAATCTTATACTTATTACTGTTGTAAATCAATGAAAATGTTGAATGACAAGAGCAAGAAAAATGAACAAAAATATATATTTGCTTTTTTCAATTATTTCCTTTATTTCCTCCTCTATCCCTCATAAGGGTCAATTATAGAAATCCAGCCAGAGTCATCAAATTTCTTTGGCAGTTGTTGCTCAGGTCAGCCTTGATTAAACAGCCTTAAAGTATTACAGTTATGACCATTCGGTCTTTGTTACAGATATAAAGGACCATCACATGTAAGGTGTCCTTCATTTAAGACTGTAGTGGGATCTGAGGGGATATTCGCTGTTATTTAGAGCAGGTTAAATAACCACATAGTCTACCTCCCCCCCCCCCTTGTAGTTCTGGACAAACAGACCAGTAAAAATCTTCATTTTTAGAGGAAAAAGTGTGATTTCAAGATATTGCTTCTTATCTTTACAAGTGTAGGTAGTTACATAGGGAGGGAGGGGGCGGGCAGGCAGGCAGGCAGGCTAGCATGGAAACTTTAGAATAAATTGCTAAAAGAGAATTGTAAAAGAAAAAAAATTATTGAAAAATTTTACTAAATACCAAGTAATAATTTTAAATTTAAATTTAAACCAAATAAACTGTGATTGATGGAATATAATTATTGCAGCTGATGCTACTTAACAGTTTATTTGCTTTTTGTTTTGAGAAATATATAATTGAGACATTTAGGTCTCTTGTTTTATTACAAATTTTCTGCTAGAGTGTATAGCTGTGTTTGTGGGTGTTTATGTATTTCTGTAAAAGTAATAACTCGAATATATACCCAAAAATTAAAAAAGGTAAAAATGTCCTTGTGAATAAAACATTGAACTTAGAGCAGCTCTCAGGAACAGATGCCAGATCATCGGGGAATTTTATTGCAGTAAATTGCACTAATTACAGAAGTGTTTATCTCTCAGCTTCCTAACTCTTTCATGATTACATTTCTAATTAACACACTACCTATGTTTTAATTAATTTTCATTGTAATTAAGAGAAGCGTCCTTACTCTGGCTACTACACTTACAGAACATCCCCCTTCGCAGGAGTTAGATCACCTTGGCAACAAAAACTAGGAACCACTTTTATGGAACCTTCTAAGCATTGAAAAAAAGTTATTTTACAAACACTGTCAGTTGCTGTGTGCAAGAGAGAAGACTGTTTGGTCTTGTGATGCAGATGGATGCTGACAGCTCCATAAAGAAGTGCTAATCTCTCAAAGGAGATGGAACATGTGGAAGTGGGAGACCCAGGAAGACATGGGACAAAGTGCTGAAGGAGAACCTCAGGACTCTGAACTTTTCAGGTGAAATGACAAAGGACTGAGATGCCTGACGCTTTGCTGTACTCAACAAGACTTGTACTCTGCAGCAGAAGTGTTAAGACTGGGCCTCTGGTATGAAAAGCATTTGTGGCAGTGCCATATAAAAGTGCCTGTCAAGCACCACATAAAAGCACCCATGTGGCACCATGTCAAAGTGCCCATGCAGTGCCACATAAAAAGCACCCAGCACACTCTGTAATGTGGTTGGTGTTAGGAAGGGCATTCAACCATAAAAACCAGACTGCAGTCTGGTGTAGCTCCCAAGCTTGCCAGCCCTGGTCAAACCATCCATCTCATGCCAGCATAGACAACAGACATTAAATGATGATGAGAAGGAGGAGGAGGAGGATGATGTCATGTCTAAATACTCCTGTATGTCTGCCACCTACAAAGTCTTTTACTCACTTCCAGCCTGACAGTGTTCTCTCTACACCTCTTGTGCACCCGTACTAAACATTGTGTATACCACAAGGAGTTTCTACCAAACACTCATTTTCTGCTTTTCCTCTTCTTCCCATACATTTTCTACATTCAGCAGCTTCTCGCAATGACTTTTTGAACCTCATTCTTCTCACTGTTAATGAAGTTATGCTATTTTAAGATGCTATTCCTCAACTATGACTTGGTTTACTCTGCCACCTCACTTAACGATCCAAGCCACCTCACTTAACGATCCAAGCCACCTCACACCTCTCATCCATTCCTTGTCGACCACTAGCACACCTTTGACTTTCTACTCCACTTTAAGCTGTGTATGGGTATAAAATAGTCTGACTTAGAGAATATAAATGATATCAGGAGTGAAATGGATTAGAGTTTTACGAGTCCAACAGCTGTTTCTGGGGCTTGGTGGTGTGGAATAATGATAATTACTTAGATCCATTATTAGATAACTCAACCTTCTTCTTCAGGAAGTGTTGAAAGGACAGAGTTTAAAGATGGAATGATTTTTGTGGAGAATTGTGCTAGGAAGGGGAGTTGGAGGTGTTTAGATAGAGAGTAGTGGGAGGAGAAAATAGATTTCAGGGTAAGGGTTAATAATGAGACAAGTGATAATAGTAGAGAGAGAAGGTGGGAGGAAGGGAGAAAGGTGGTTTAGGTAGAATGTGAAGGATGATCTTTGAAATAGTTTGTATGAAGATTATAGAGTTAAAGGTTCGAGAAAGTGAAAAGAGTTGACTGGTTCAGTAGCTGGGAGGGGGGGGGGGGGTGAGAGGGGGGCCAAAAGTAGTTGTTAGTGGAACAAAGGAATTGTGTTGGAATTGGAGTGGAAGTGTGATGGTAAAAGGAGGAATATGAAATTGAATAGAGAGGTGTAGGTAAGGAGAGGGTAAAGGTAGGTTGGTTAGTTTTCAAAGGAGTGGGGGGGGGGGTGTTAAGGACTGTTTGAGGTTGGGGAGGGTGAGGCAGCTAAGAGGCAAGTGGGAAGTGGTTGATTTGAAGACTTTGAAGAAATTTGAGATGTATGTATTGAAAGGTATAAGACGATGGTGGGGGGTCAGTATTTATCAAGTAGTAGGTTGTAAGGCTGACTTTGATTAAGGTTTTTTGGGTATGGAAACTTTTTATAGGATTATATAGATTTAGCGAAGTGTGTGAAAGTTGAGTAGTATCTGTGTTTACAAGAATAAATAACATCATATGTGGACAATTATATTTTCAACCAAGACATTACAATTGCATATGGCTGTTCAAGTGCTTTAGTTTCATGTATGTACATATATTTACTCAATTGCTGATATCTTTTGATATGCCATTTTCTATCATTAATAAAACTGTTGACATTTTTGACAACACGGGTATACTAGCATTAAATTATGTATATTTCAAATATAAATATAAATTAAATTATCAGATATATTGGCAGAGATATGTAATTTGAACACCACACCTCAATAATACTGCTGTTTTCTTCTATTTGTGGAAAAATGTTTTTATAATTCTGGGGAAATATAAGCAACTTTTAATAACATTTTCTTGCAAATTATTGCAAGCACTTAAATTGGAGTTCACAGCTAGCAGGGATGCTTCCATTTTTGGCATTTTCAGAAATTGTTATGTATTTTGTGTTTATTTATTTTGAATCATTAGATGTGTTAAGCACTAATCACAAAAGAATAAGCTCGGCTTGCAATTAGGGCAAGTGTTTTAGGGTTAGAGTTTAAGGTTAAGATTTTAGTTAAGTGCAAAAGAGGATTCCATGGACGTGAAAAAAATTTAACAACAATCATAATATTCAATGTTTAAAGCATAGAAATAAAAAAAAATGTCCATAAATGAATGAAAAGTGAGAAAGATATGGAGGTAGGCTCCTTATTGGCCTGCTTACCTATGCAGTCATCATCATCATCATCATTTGATGTCTGTTGTCCATGCTGGCATGGGTTGGACGGTTTGACCAGGGCTGTCAAGCTGGAAGGCTGCACCTGACTGCAGTCTGATTTGGCAGGGTTTCAATACCTAGTGAGTAAAGGACGAGTAAAGTTTTAAAAAACAGAGGCAAAAAACGAATCTCTGAAATAATAAGTTTTGCAGATTTGCCATGATCTGAATTGTGTGCTTCATTTTCAGCCAATGTCAGATATACTGCTTATTCATGTATGTGTCTATGTGTGTGTGTGTATATGTATGTATGTATGTATGTATGTGCATGCATGGTGCATGTAGATAGATATAGATAGATACATACATACATATACATATATATCATCATCATCACCATTTAATGTCCGTTGTCCACACTGGCATTGGTTGAACAGTTTGACCAGGGCTGGCATGCTGGAAGGCTGTGCCAGGATCCAGTCTGATTTGGCACTGTTTTCTACAGCTGGATGCCCTTCCTAATGCCAACCACTCTGAGAGTGTAGTGGGTGCTTTTACATGCCACCAGCATGGGTGCCATTTGCATGACACCAGTATCTGCCATGACTACAATTTTACTTGGCTTGATGGGTCTTCTTCTCAAGCACGACATAATGCCAAAGGTCACAGGCATTGCCTCTGTGAAAACCAACAGTCAAAAGTAGCTTTTCATGTGCCACCAGCATGGGTGCCACTCTGCTTCTGTGATGCCCAATGCTCAAAAAGTTGTTTTTTATGTGTCACCGCCATGGGTGCCAGCATCAGCCATGTCTATATGTGTGTGTGTGTGTGTGTGTGTGTGTGTAATCATCATCATCGCTACACTTATTCCTTTGGCATATTTATTCAAAACACAAAAAGTACATAATACCATCATGTACCATTACCCAAGTCCATGTTTAAATCTGTCACTAAATGTTGAAGGCATATTACCTAAAGAAGTGATGCTTTATAAAAACATGAACTTGTGTAATATTACATGGTGTTACATAATGTTACATGCCAAATTACATAATGTACTGGTGTTCTAAATAGAATCACTTCAGAAACATGTCTAGAAATACCCTAAAACACCCATTTGTTTTATTCTTATTACTATAAATTACATTATGTCTAATACAACAATTATGCAGTTTCAACTCTGTGTTCACCACTGATATGCATCGTTAAATTACATGAGATTCCAAAACACACAGAGGTGCTTTGGTGTTAATTTGCTTTAATCTGACTTAATTGAGCTCTTCTTTTACACCACACACACACACACACACACACACACATATATATATAGCGAGTCACTATGAGGATATTTAGACTTCTTTTCGGAACATTTTTATCCAAGATGCACTGGTTTAATAATTAATTAATTATTTAATTAATTTGTATCCATTAGATCTCTCTGTTTTCAAACTTAATGATAATATTTGATATTTTATTTATATATATAAGTATATAAGTTCGTGTGTGTGAGTTTCTCAGTAATGCATTTTGCACAAAATGATTGAAGCCAATATTTAAGGACATTTATTTAAGGGACAACCATCTGCAGATATCGCTTCCTTCAAATATTTTATATACTCTATAAGAATACTGCTGCTGTTGCTACTTGCTACTACTACTACTACTACTACTACTACTACTGCTGCTGCTGCTTACTACTACTACTCTTACTACTACTACTACTACTACTGCTACTGTGTTTCTCCAATTTCATGCATTTCACATTAATGCTTGAAAGAACAACTAATTATGAAAAGATTTGTTGTTGCTACATTTTGCTTAATTCTTTTGATACCAATCCTACTTATACCGTTTTTGATTCTTTTAACAAAATTTTTAGAATTCTATACTAGAACCATTTCTTAAGTTGTTCCAAGCATCAGCTTTATTTGGAAATAAATGTAAAAGTTAATTATTTTACTAATTTTAATTGAATTCTTGATTATTTTCGAAATCAAACGAAGCACACTTGCAGTACGCATCGTTAAAAATATGTTCTTTAAGAAGTTGATCTTGAATAATATTACACAAGTTTGTTTGTTTTTGTGTGTGTGTGTGCTAGTTGTAAATGATAGATGTTTGTGATTATGATGATAGGTGCATTGTTTAACATTAGGTGTTTAGTAAGCTGTGAGTATAATTGACTGACAAAATTCTTGACACAGTTTGGTTGTAGATCAGGTAAAATATTGGAACGCAGTATCCAAATAAGTTTAGTCTCAAAGTGGCACTGAAATCATCAAGACATATGAGAATACACAGCTCTGCAAGCTTATTCAGAATGTGCCAGAATGGAAGATACAATACATTTAATACACACATGGACAAACACATAAGCTTATATATACTTATATACACATATGTACACACACACACATCTATGATTACAATCACACACCAGTTTGATTGTCATGTTAAATATGAACTAATTGCAGGTATATTTCATAGAATATTTTAAAGATTAACGGGAATAGAAACATGTGTAAAAGTTCTTTCTCTAGAATTCTTTTGTCAGTTATTGATTATTGGTTTACTTTGTTCAAGAATCCAAGCCCAGACATGCTTTATATCAAGTGAGTTACTATAAGTGTTGTCAGAGCATTCTTGCTTAGAATAATACTGAACATTTACTTTTGATGGTGTAATTAGAATTCCATTTCTTATTTCTCCATTTTTTGTCAAAATTCTATTTATCTATATTTTACCATTACAACAAATGGTCCTTTCGAGGTAACAAATGATATTTCATTAAAAATTGTTTCAGATTGAATCTTGCTTTTGTAATATTTAGATTCCACTTGTCTTGATTTATATATCTTACTGAACTTTGCTTTATTCAGAATTTTCTCTTTGACACAACTGGGAATTGCATTCTAGATTGACATAGCTATAAAATGATGCCACAGTATGTGCAGTGACCTCCTATAGACATTCTGCCATAGTTTGAAATAACATAACTGATATTGCCTGTGTAATTGCTTAAATGTCTACATTTGAAAAGATAACCCAGCGTCGTGGAACTGTAAACATCACCATCTTTGAGTATTCTCTTTATTCTTTCAGGATCTGTGAGCATTCTCATTCTATAGTTGTCCTCAATCCATTGGCTGTTGTTGGTTTTGTACCGTTAACTTTACCATTTAGGTATCTCCATAAAAAATGTCTTTTGATGTGGTTTCCAATGAACACAGAGGATATTCTACTGAACTTCTTTGTCTTAATCCACCTGTTTGGCAAAACCTTATCAAGATATGCCCTTACATTGTCAAGGTTGTGGCGGGGGGGGGGGGGGGGGGGTCACTATCTTGCTGGAAATAAACTCCACTTTTTCAAAATCCTATTGAATGTGTGTAGCATGATTGGGTCACAGCAAGTTGAGGTAAATGAGATTGGTCACAGTTCTGTTGAAAAAGAATGGTCCTATTCTTTCGATGATAAGCTGCACCATACTGTAACAACTGGTAAATTAAATTTTTATGTAACATCTGTACAGGTGCTTTTCACATGGCACCAGCACTAGAGGGGTCACCAAGTAACTTGCAAGACAAAGAGCTCCTCACTGACAGAAGGAGTGGGACTGATGGAAATGACTGTATGCAAGGTAGGAGGTTGGAGTATAATAGAGGGAAGGAGGAGACATTTGGCTATGCAAGTGGGATAAGGAAAGTGGGAGAAAGTTAGAGAGAAAGATAGACAGAGTAAGAGAGTAATAGATGGTGTTGGGTTGGAGAGTGTGTGTATAAGCATGTGAGGGAGAGAGGCAAGCCTGCAACAGGTGAGATTCACTAGGGAGAGTGGAGTGGAGAAGAGGGGCCTACAGTGTGTTGTTGGGGTGTTGGGAAGATGGATTGTAGGGAAGTTTTGACAGAGAACAGAACAGATTATATGTGTGTGAGGGAAGGGAACATGACCATAGAGGACATGCCTGTATGGATGGATGGCCATGTCTTCTTCAGCACTGCAAATTGCCAGAATTCTTGGCTCCTTGTCATCTCTTCTTTGAGGTTTAACACCTGGAAACCATTTTTCGCTGCTTCGTTCCAGAGTCTACTCTTTCCACAGATTTCCTCCACAATTATATATCATCATCATCATTTAATGTCCGTTTTCTGTGCTGGCATGGGTTGGACGGTTTGACAGAAGCTGGCCAGGCTCCATGTCTGTTTTGGTATGGTTTCTATGGTTGGATGCCTTTCATGCAGCCAACCACTTTACAGAGCGTACAGGATGCTTTTATGCAGCACCAGCATGGCATATCTATTTATATATGTATAAATGTGTGTGTAGGGGGGATGGAAATCAAAAATAAGAAAAGAACAGGAAAAAAACAAGAAATGTCAATTAGACATACACAGTGAATGTAATAGATTGATACTGATTGAGAGTTTAGATGGAAAAATAGGATTGGAAATGTACATTTTGAGCGTGGTTCTTCATCAGAAAGAGGATAAGGTCCAGAGAGGGGGGGGGAAGGAAGAAGAAGCAGATTGTCTGAGAAAAGTCTGTGTTGTTGTGTAGCTGAAAAATAACTGACCAGAAATTGGAGAGAAATAGAGAAAGTGGTTTTCCGATGGCAGGAGATTGCAAAAATCGACATCTTGTATGTATTTATGTGTGTGTGTGGGTGAGATACATGTATTCATGGAGTGTGTATGTTTTTTTATGTGTATGCAACTGCATGTTGCGAGAAGCATGTTTGTATATTGGAGAGTGCTGTGTTCTACATTCATACATGTGTGTGTGTGTGTGTGTGTGTGTGTGTGTGTATGTGTGTGTGTGTGTGTATTTTGTTTATACAAATAGATGTACGACTGCTACAATAAAGTTTAGAGTTCTCCCTTTTACTTGTTTCTTTTTCTCCCTTTTTATCTTTCCCTGTCAATTGCTTTCTTTCAATTTTCCTCTCAAAATACTTATAAAATACCTCACCACCTAACCAACTCTGGGACTTCACTCCTCTCTAACATTATACAATAAATTGTTCCCTGATGATCCCTTATAGTGAAACATTCGTTTTCACTTGGAACATGTATGAATGTAATTTTGTCTTATGTAAATCAAGTGAAAGATAGAAATATCAACAAGAATCTGAAAAATCAATGATGCCGCTTTGTATCTCCCAACATCCAAAGTGCAGGAACCAGTGATTGTCCAACTGGAAACCTATAGCCTTGATTCTATTGTTTTGCAAATTTCAACATGAATTATGTGTCAATAAAGTTTTCAGGTTTATATTTGCCCCTCCATGTAAACCACATCCTCCCTATATGCTTTCACCTCTATAGTCATCACTGTTTCTTTTGATATTAACCCCATTAGTCTTTTTTGTTTCCCACATGGGGCACTTTTTTTTTAAATATATAAGTGTATCATCTTAATTCTCGTAATATTTTATATAACTTGCCATATCACCGAAATTATGACTAATTGCATTCTTTAATTTTCTGGTTGGAAATAGAAAAACCAAATCACTCTAAATTACATGGAAATTTTTCAATTTCTTAACATGATTGAGGGAGTAAATTTGAAAGAACAAATCCTCAATCATATTTGAGTTTTTGATTTTGTGCTCAAGCTACAATATGAATGCCAGTAAGATAAACACATTCATGTTCAAACTAGAAGTTCAGTTTCTTACAGTCACTGTGATTTATAGGTTTTATATTTTAGTGCGGAATAATCTTAAAGTGGTTATAAAATGTAAGACTGTATTTTAGACAACATATTCAAAGCAAACTCTTTCCTAGACAAGTTTCTTAAAGAGAGAACAAAATGAAGGGATCTGTTTTATAGCAACATAATCAAAATAGCATTTAATTACAAAGAACAATGACAGGAGAAATTCAATTAGGTGTTTCTAAACTCCATGGTTATTGCAGTGAAATAATGGTAACCAGTGACAACCGAATTAAACAATTACTGCTGGACTTAACAAAATCAGTAATTTTGATGTGAATTTCTTAGGTTACGGTTGACATTTACCTTGTGGCTTCTTCTTCTTCAATAATTTATTTGCTGTCTTTTATGAATCAAGATTTCTTTAAAGCATATTTAAACTGATTTCCAAGAAACATGACTAATGTCAGGCCATAGCAAATTTCTTCCATGCTAAAGAAATTACATTATGATTCTTTGACAAGTAATATTCTTTAACACTCTCCTACCGAGCGGAGGTGTCTGGCATTTCTAAAGCTACGTCCCCTATACAATTATATTTCCCTTAAACCAAGAGTATTTCTATTTCTCTTCTCAAATATGGAATCACTGTTATGGCTTAAATCAAATATATTCACTCCAATGACACCAACTTTTTGCAACTAGCCTGGATAGCTTTAATAGAATCCTTTCTCAGAATGCCTAATGCCTAGCTAAAACTGCTAAAAAAGAATTGCTGAGAGGGGGAGAGAGAGAGAGAGAGAGAGAGAGAGAGATTCTAAAAATATTACCTCTGAATATTTTATGACCCTTTGTGTCAGTGAGATATGACAGAGCTGTGGCAAGCCTGACTGCCTTTTCCCAGAAGCCCTCATCAGTTGAGCAATGGCTAAATGTGAGGAGAAAAACTTAATCAGTAGCAATTCTTTGTCTATTAAGAGAATGTTAAACAAAATTTAGCTTAAATGAGCTCGCATAATGACAAAGGAAGAACATTGTTGTTGCTATTTGTTTAAGAAAATTAAGAAAGGAAACATTAGCATTTGAGTAAAATATGTTATCCATTTGATATTTAAGTGATAATGTGTGTTTGTGTGTTTGTGTGTGTGCATGTGCATGTGCATGTGTGTGTGTGTGTTAAGACAACTCCTGTTTTAATCAGTTTGACTCAATTGTAAATCCTTTTGCGTCATTTTGAGTCTCTTCAATGGTTGGACAATATTTTCTTTCTGCATATTATTCTTTTCCCCTTTACTTGTTTCAGTCATTTGACTGTGGCCATGCTGGAGCACCACCTTTAGTCGAACAAATCGACTCCAGGACATATTCTTTGTAAGCCTAGTACTTATATTATCGTTCTTATTTGCTGAACTGCTTAGTTACAGGGATATAAGCACACCAACATTGATTGTCAAGTGATGGTGGGGGGACAAACACAGACACACAAATATATATATATATATATATATTTATATAAGGGCATTACTATAGAAGAATGCCCTTATATAAATAAATAAATATATTCTAGAGAATAATGATGGATTTTTCTCTTGTGAGTTTTTTCATGCTAGCTACTTGATAAAATTCTTGTACAGGATTTTATCCTATTATTGAATTAATTATATATATATATACATCTGTAATATAATATGTGACAATTATTCGGTTGCCATAATAAAACACCAGGCTCCAATCTGATTTGGCAGAGTTTCTACAGCTGGATGCCCTTCCTTATATATATATATATATATATATATATATATACGATGGGGTTCTTTCAGTTTCTGTCTACCAAATACATTCACACGGCTTTTGTTGGCCCAAAGCTATAGTAGAAGACACTTGCCCAAGGTTCCATGCAGTGGTAATGAACCTGGAACCACTTGGTTGGGAAACAAGCTTCTTACCACACAGCCATGCCTGCACCTATATTAAAAAAATCTATCAACTTCAATGTAAGAAAAGAAAGAGGAGGAAGAAGAAGTGGGGAAAAACAAGAGAGAAGATGAAAAACGAAAAAAAAAATATAGAAAAAGCAGTTATTGAATGGTCTGGGTTAATTGTTGTTGTTGCTGCTACTGCTGCTGCTAGTGTTTTTGCTATATTAAAGAGCGAAACATGCAATTTTCCTGTAATTTAGATTGCCTCATGGGGTCCCAGCAGACAAAATGGAAAAGGGAATTGCCCTGGAAGATGGTGAGTGAGATGCACTGAAACAGCCACTCTGACTCACGGGGCTTGCACTTGCAGACAGCCATCTGCACCTCAATAGTGGTGAGCAGGGATATATATGGTCTGGGCGCTGAGAATGCCAAAGGTCTCCACTGCCACTGGCTCAACTAAGAACCAGTAACCAATAACTTAACAGTTTGCTTTTCTCAGCCTGACAGGCAGCAGGGTCTGAACTGGTAGCTGAATGCACCAAGTTGCGGCTGGAGATGTCACAGCATGTAGCATCTCAGATGAGGGGGCTACCACAATAGAACAAGAAAATTGTCATACCATCAGGCCTTTTACTGTCCCCTCAATCTAACCCCACTGGCTCGAGCTATGAAGGGAAGCCTGCAGCATCTAGGCCATGCTTTATGATTTTGTTAAGAGCAGTATGGTGTAGCAGGTGGCCAGCATATGATGGCAGGACAGTGGGTAGTGGCCAAAATAATCCACAGTGGATATGCAGTGACATTCATGAGGCTCCCAGATCTTTTGGCCAAGCCTCAAGGAAACGCTGATGCATGAGTCACTATCAAGCTGTGTGCCAGACGAGAGTGATGGCACCACATTGAGCCAGGCTCTGTTGTGAGGCTCAGTGGCTGAGCAGAAACATGCCAGCTGGAGCTGGTTAAGTCAGTGCTCTAACTTATCCAAGATCATGCTACATTGGATGGCATCCTGTTTCTTTTGAGAGGACCAAACGTCCACAGAGGGGGGGATGGACATCAGCAGGGCACAGGCCAAGCTGGCTCCATGTTGTGTATGTCATCTTACATTCTCCAATCACAGAAGGTTCAGTTCAGTTGTGTTGTGGAGAACCCTGTTAATGAGGACACAACAGGTCGCCAAAGTGAGAAAAACCAGCAGAATGAGTGAGACCAGAGATCGAAAGCCAAGGCCACCATATTTATTTGATGGGAGTGATGGAGAGATACGTGGTTGTAGCAAGGGGCACTGCAAAAGGTATACAATAATTTTGGCATGGCAAAGCAGTTCCTTAATGGGAACAGTGTTGGTGGGGGTGTCAGTCACATTCAGTTTGTCCATCAATCTTTCAAGCTGGCAAAGCTTAGAGGGTGAAGTGAATGGCAGGTGGAGGAATTGGCAAACTGAGGATAAGCATGTCCTCTTTTGAGGTCACCTCTACCTGGTTAAGTAGTGAATGTATGTCCAAGACATACATTGTTGTCTCATTGTTTCGTCATGACAAGTTCTCGAGTTTCACCTGTCAAGTTTTACCTTTAAACAGTATCTCAGACCTTCGTTATTTTCATCATAGCGACTTTGTTTCAAACCTTGTGTGAATATTTCTCATCAATGAGCAACTGTTCCTTATGATATTGTCTAGCACAATAGAAGTAGTAACCTTGATTAGATGCAGCCTGTATCTTGGATTACTTTAACAAAAAAATGCAGTGGAATTATACAGAAACATCATTGCAATCTAATTTTCCTTTTGAAATAGATCTGAGAAATATTGTTTTCCAACATAAAATGTCTTAAATATTTAATGGAACATCACTTAACAAGTCTGAAATACAGATTTAAATGTTGGTTGTATTGTTGTGTCACTTCCAAAGTTAATTTTTCCCAAGAAGTAAACCTGACGAATCTAATAAGCTTAAATTTTCTTTTTTGGTTTCTGTTTTTGTATTTGTTTTTTTCTGAAAGACAAAAATCAGGGTCATAGCTTACAAACAAGATGTTAGATTCAACATTATTTTCTAAGCTAGGATTTTGGACTGAGGTGAAGGGAAAAAATGTATTTTTGAGAGAATATATTATTTTATAAAATATTTGACCCAGCAGTATCAATTTCATTACCCACAAAGGATATGTTCCAGAGTTAGCTCCTATAATTGATAAACTATTCAATTCTCTTTTTCTATCCTCATCTCTGGAAACACGAAACAATAAATCCCATCTCCATGTAAAGCAACCTCCCTAACCCTGCTGACCTGGCTCTCCCAACAATTCAAACTCACAACAAACACTCATAAATAAACACCCCCTCCTTTGTCATCCCCAATCTTTCTACCTTCTCACTGAAACAACAATATGGATTCTACAGATGCAGCTCTGCATAAAACTTGCTCTCATCGGTTTCTCATCTTGGAACTCTTGCTTTTAACACAATGCCTTCTGTTTTGACTAAACTCTTGCTAAAATTGCCCACCTGTTAGCTTCATTCCTACTCTTCACCCAGAAAGGAAACATCTTACAAGAATGCTGCACTGTAAGATGGTGTGGGTTTTAATCATTGCACCTTCTGTCAATTCTATATCTTCAAACACTTTATATTTCTTTAACGATAAAGAATCTCAAACTTGAAAGGTGATTGATTTTGAAAACTGAAGGAATACTAGATATTTTATAAAGATTATTATAATTTTCTTTAATTATTTCTGATCCTCAGAAATGTCAAATACTTCCTGCTAGTTTGAAACAAAATATCAGATTTAAAAATATATTCATATAATGCCATTCATTCCCGATGAATTAGCATTATTTGTCACTAAATTCTGTTTCCATATTATTCTCAATGATACCTGCACAGTATTACAATTTTTTAACTGAAATGCCTAAGATGGTAAGAATGGACCATACTGGGAAGGAGCACTTCATTACCAATATAGTCTATATGCTGTTATTTCTATTAACAGAAAAAAAGGAGTGCTTCTCATCCCAGCGTGTTGAAAGGCAGTACAGTATCATTGAGCAATAAAGTAACATTCTTTTATTCCCAACAAACAACCAAACACTCTGTCATAGCTAAAAAGTCATAGAATACAGATCCTTAATTATTTTTTGTATTGGTGTTGTTAATGTGAAGAAATTTGGTTAAATATTTATTTGCCAATGATTTCATTTTAATTTTTCTTTTGTTTATTTTCTAGGTAAGTGATGGTTTCCATTTCCTTTGGACAATCTGAACAATGTGGTTGGTTAAATATTTTCTTTTATATTAATATACACAAGCACATAGAGAATTATACTTCAAGATGGTCTTAACAATCAAGTCTAAAACAAACTAACAAAAATTAAAAACCTCAAAAACACCCAAACACATTAATAATCTAATTAAACATAATACTTTTAAAACCTTGGTCGAATAAGGAGTAGCAGCAGCAGCTGTGAGTTTTGCAGGGCTTCTGACAATGGTAAGAAAAACTGAGTCCTAGATTGATGGTGTAGGGAAGAAAGCAAAATGAGATTGAATGAGCCTCAGATTAGAAATCTTCTCCAAATTCTTGTAGTAGAAACACCCAACATTAATGATGAGCTGTTAAACTCATGAATTAAGTTTGCTACCAAAATTAAAATGAATAAGCAATACATATGCAATTGTATAAACACATCTACATACACATGTGTAGGGCTGCATAAATATATGGATACACATATTCACACATGCACACACATACACCCATATGCACATGCATGTACTCACGTACACACAAATGTACATCTATATATATACATATACATACATATATATAGGCTATTTTTATCCAAAATAGAGACAATTACAAGCATTTCCATGTGATACACTTGAACAATTGTGAAGATCTCTGCACATGAAACTATTGGTTGTCTTGTTACCCAACAAATATATATATATATATATATATACACACACACATATATATATATATATATATATATATATATATATATATATATATATACACACACACATATATATATATATATATATATATACACACACACACACACATATATATATATACACACACACACACATATATATATATATATATATATATATATATATATATATATATATATATGAATAGAATGTGTAATGAATGTATTTGTGTATGTACAGAAATGTATGTTACATATATATTACCCTCAGGAAGATTCCAATGTTAAAGAAGTTTGATTCACAACGATGAGGTCAGATCTTCAGTATCATGGGTTACTTCCTTAGCAAAATGTGATTTATTGTTGTCTTGATTTTGACCAATTTATTACCAGTTATTGTGGGTAGAAAGAAATTACATGGAAGCCTGTCAAATGGACTGAATCTGTAATTGAAAAAGCAAATATTGTTACAGACATTAAACTGTTGATTCTTCTTTGAGGATTTCATTAAGGGTACAAATATTTGTGGAACATTTCATTGTCTACACCATATTTCAATGAGTTTTTATTTCCATCGACCAATAAATAATAGGCATCGATCAACACCATTGTAAGAACACATAAATGTATATTAGTCAGGTCTCAATATACATGTGCACATATTATGTTTGTCTCCATTTAAAAATAATTTTCTTGTTGCAAACAAACTTAAAGTTTCTCACTGTAAACGGTCAATGTTTGTTTTAACAGAAAATTTACAGCAGTTTTTTTTCCCCTGCCACTACACAACTATTTCCAGCCCTGTGGTCAATTTTAGAAGCCTGTCTAGAGGCAATAAGATAACTACTGCTATATATCTTACTGCACAACTTGTTTGTAATCCATCTATTAATCAATTTTATTTAAAGAATATGTTTTTCTAGGTAAAAATTTTTTATCAAATCTGTGTGTGTGTGTGTGTGTGTGTGTTTCTTCACCCTCTTTTTTTCTGCCTTCTTATCTCATTAAAGTAATAAACTTTCTCACTCTTGGATCCCTTTACTAATTCTCTCCTGCTGTGGGGAATTCCATACTTCTTTAGACAGCAAAAATGAATTAATATACAACTTATCAATTCTAAAATTTTGTTCAATTAATTGCTTCACAGAGATTTAAAAAATGAATTAGTAATTAGTTACAGGTAGATTGGTTCAATTGTTTTTGATAGAATTTGATGTATGTTTATTATGAAAACAAAAAGCTTGCAAATATCTGGTATTGTTTTATATCTCTAGTTTTATTATTTTCAATTTGCATAAACCTAGCATTAAAAAATACTCTGTTATGGTAGATATTGTTCAAATGCAACAAGGCTGTTGGAGAGGATGAAATTCAGCCTGAAATGTTAGAAGCCTTTATCTGAGAAGATATTCATTGATTGACTTTTGTATGCCAAGGGACTTGGACTTCTAGAAAGACACCAAAGCAAGGGCAATTTGGGGTAATAATCCCAATTTTTAAAGGAGGAGACAAGAGATAATGCTCTCATTATAGAAGGATATTTTTGTTGTCCCTCCACAGTAAAATCTACACTGGGTGCTTTGGAAAGAGATGTAAGGAAATTTTCTAGCCCAAATTCTTGCTAAAGAACAAAGTATTTTCCATCATGGACACAGCACAATGAACCAGATATTCACTCTACTGTAGGTCTCCGAGAAATTGAGAGAATATTGCCAAAAACTGCATATTTGCTTTGTAGACCTTGAAAAGGCATGTGGTTGCATGCTGTGGAAGGTTTTGCAGGAGTCTGTGATTAATGACAAACTTTTGGTTGCTGCAAAGTCCCTGTGCAATATGCCCAGATGTCTGTGTTTGCATAAATGGTGTCATGTTGAAACCTTTCAATGTGGATGTCAGACTTTGGCAGTAGCATATATTTCACTTCTGGATTGACATGAGCATAGTTCCCTTATATTTCTATTCCTTTTTTTTTTTTTTGTATTCTATTTTTATACGAACTTCTGCAGAATGTGTGGGAAGAGGGTCGAAGGCAGGATTCACATTGTTAGTGTTTGTGATGTAAAATATTGCACAAGTATATTTATTCCTCATAGCAAATCCATCAACTAACTTTAATGTGAATTCATCTTCTTTATCCTTCGTGTCTGTCTCCTCCATTGCCATTCATTTCTTATTTTGAAATGTTTTCTTTGAAATCGATGTTATTTCTGTATTGGAGTAAAAAATATTCTTATTTAAAAATGAACTCACCAATTAAAAGGATTTAAAATATTTTTTCTTCATTTTTTTTGTTCTGTAAATTAAAAGGTTTGGTGGGGGAGAGAGAACACTTATGATGTGTGTTGTGTGTGAGACTAATGTGTATGCTTTAAAATTCTTCCAATATGCTATGAATGTTTTTCTTGACTTTCCATGATACTTCTTCACAGATAATCAATAAAAAATAAAGCAAGAAAATTTCTAAGAAACAAAAAAATTTGAATTAAGAAAAATTTAAACATGTTAATATACAGTAAAAAGAAAACACACTGCCAACAATAAAAAATAAAAGACCTCCTCTTTTATCTCTATCTTTTGTAATATTAGAACATTAATTTTCTCTCGTTTTCTTTTTATTAAATTGTGTTATTGTTGTCTGTTTTCTTTTCTTGTAATCTTTTAAAATAAATATGTACTGAACCTTTTACATCGCACAAATGCTTTCTCTTTAAAGCTTGAGTAAGACATGCCATTCTGCAACAGCTTTTTCACTCTCTATTCTAATTTGCTCATCAATGATGCTTGTGAAGATGCTTTACATTGTTGCTGTGTTTACTGCCTTCTGTTTGTAAATCGCATTATATATACATATTTCTTTTCTGTTTCTCTTGACAATACAACCTGTTGATGTTCAACACAAACTATGTCAGGAGACAAAAAGGCATTTGTATAACAAGAGAAAGGTTATATGACTTGAAATTTTAAAAAGTACAGCAGTAAATTTTTGAATGAAATTCTGCTTTTCAATGCAAGAAAAATATACTCAACTTTTCAAATATGATAAAACAACTGAAAAAAAAAATTTATTAAGTAACTTAAAAAATGATTTTTGCATGTATGTTCAATATATATATATATATACACCCATAAACAGGTCAATCTGGCAAAACTTGACAGATTGCATAATAGGAATAAGAGAGTACAAAATCCCATCTAAATATATTTTGAAAAGTCAAAAAGCTATCAACTTGGATTATGGCTGCGAGATGACAGTTTACTTAAAGTAGCCGCCCTCAGCTTCCACCAGGGTTTCAAGATGGCTCTGGAACCTGGTGCCTGCATCCTGCACTATGTCCCTAGAAAGATTTTTGAACACTTCTTTGACCATGGCCACCAGGTGAGGCTTGGTGTTTGAGGCACTGTGGTTGATATCTTTCTCAATTACACCCCAGACATAGTAATCTATTGGGGTTACAATTGGGGAGATTAGGAGGCCAGACATTGGCATTGGTGAAGTCAGAAATTCTCTGACAAGCATTACTGACCTCTTTCCAGAGGTAAGGCAAGGAATCAAATACTACTGCCACAAATATGGCCTTCAGCAGCCAGGGTTTGACCACAGTCTCTAGCAGTTTCACATAGCTATGTGAATTGAGTTTAAAGTACCGTTCAAAGATGTGGGGCAGCATGACATCACCCTTACTTGCAGATACATCTCAAGCCCATCACAATTAGTGGAGCTTGGTTTCCATATGTTGGATCTGTCCATACCATATCTTTTAGCCATTACAGTGTTTTACAGAGCACTGGGTAGCAGTCATGATGTTGGCATTTTGACACCCTGTGCAAATCATCATGGCTACCTGTAATTCATGTCACCTAACTTTTCCTCAAATACAACTTTAATGTTTACATTATACTATTCCTGGAAAAAGGTAGCATAAAAAAAGTTGTCAAATTTTGCCCAAACACCCTGTATGTACATGCATGAAAACACACTAGCACAATTGCATATACATGTGTGTGTGTGTGTCTGTGTGTCATCATCATGATCAAACGTCCATTTTCTATGCTGGCATGGGTTAGATGGTTTGACGGGAACTGGCAAGCCAGAGGACTGCATCTAACTCCACTATGTCCTTCGGCATGGTTTTTGCAGCAGCTGGATGCCCTTCGTAATGCCACCCAGTTACAAATGTGGATATATATATATATATGTGTGTGTGTGTGTGTGTGTGCGTGTGTGTCTGCGTATATGTATGTATATATGTTTAAATCCATTTGTGTATGTGTGAAAGTCAAAAATGATACACACTCTTCTTTTTACAATGTCTTTACACAAAAGCAGCAGATAAACAAATACATCATTTTTCAATACAGTCTCCTTCCTTTTCGATGTACTTGGTCCAGCAGTCCACAAGCTTGCATATTCCTTCCAAGAAGAAGGTTTTCAGTTGGTCATGCAACCATTTATGCACCACTTCCTTCGCATCTTCATCCATAGGAAATCAATGACCTTGTAAACCATCTTTGAGCAGTTCAAAGATATGATAGTCAGAAGGGGCAAGGTCTGGGCTGTAGGCAGGGTGTTCCAGCACCTCAAAACTGTTTGGGGTGTGCATTATCATGCAACAACAAAACTTTCTTCAACAATAGGCTTCGGTATTTGGTGCGAATTTTTGGCTTCAGTTTCTTGCCAGCAAAGCACTGTGTCTTGAACTGTTGATCATAAACCCCTTTTCCAGATAGTCTCCCAGTATAGGCCCTTTTGAGTTCCAAAAAGCAGTTAGCATCACCTTTCCTGCAGAAGACTGAGTCTTGAATTTTTTTCATCACTGGTGAGCCAGGATGCTTCCACTCCATACTCAGTGCTTTGGAATCTGCCTCATAATGCTGGACCCACGTTTCATCACCTGTGATTATTCTCCTCAAAAATTCTTAACCCTCATTGTTGTAGCGATCGAGTAAATATGTTGGCAGACCTGAAGACATTTGCACTTGTGCTCTGCAGTAAGCTCTCTTGGCATCCTTCTTGCTCAGACTTTATGGAAGCTGACCTCGTCATGGATGATTCGGTAGGCAGAACCATGACTAACCTTCCAACCAGAGAAATCAGATCACTGCTCTTTGTTCTTCTTTGGTGCACTTTGCTAGTGGAGCAGCCATGCTTAACTGTAAAGCCAGAAAGAAAAGTGACACGATCAGATTCAAACTTCAATCATATGAGCACAGAAAGTACCAACTATAAGCGCACACTCACAGAAAGCAGTGTGGATAATTTTTGACATCCCCTCGTATATATATATATATATATATATATATATATATATATATAAACACCTAGTTTTAGAATAGAGGCAGCTGATGAAGGAATAATTCCAAGTGCCTTGTTTGTTTTCCTATGTGTTCGTTCTGTTGTCTGTAAACAAAGTCCATTTTGTTTTTATACTCCCGTTCATTTTTTCTAATGTCCTGTACTTGAATATGCATCTATATATATATACATGTAGATGTAGGTATACACGCATATGCTTATATATCATTTGTTTATATATATATATATATATATATATATATATATTTGTATATTAAGTTTCATGTTAGGAAAAATATTTTAATACCTTAACAATTTTTCAAGCCAATCACATGGAGGATTGGTGTTCATCTCCATTCTGGATGCCTCATGAAATGTCTCAGGAGTTCATAAAAAGTCTTGCAAAGAAAACAATAAATCAAGGGGCTCTACTCTTAGATGACACCTTTTGAGTGATCATCTCACTTGAGTTTGGCTTTTGGGAAAAGAACCATGTTTGACAGTGAATTTGTTCACATTATATTATATTATATTCTGGCTATATGTAATGTTCATGTGTTTGTATGCTGAAAGAGTTCATCAGGGGGGCATGTTTCTTCTATGTGTGAAGTTCTTGTGTTGTATATATTCAATGTGGTTCAGCTGATGCTCTTTTCATAGAACGGCACTTCTTTGGTGGTATCATTTGTTCTTTTGCTTCTCAGTCAGTTGTGATGAAGTGTTCGTATAGGTCAGTATTGACTCTGAGCTGTTTTGTAGTGCAACACATCGTTTTTTTACCATCCCATTATGCATTTGCTGCAGATCTGTATATACCAGTCATATGCTTGCTTTTTCTTTGATGTTGTACGTATATGCAAGCTGAGTTTCATTCGTCCTGATAGAACTCTGGGAACAGAAGCAAGACTTATGAAGCTGTTCTATGCTTTAACATTTCAGAGTTTTTCCACTTTTGGTTGATCAGGTTGTAATCAGCTTGCAAAATTCTTCCACTCATGTCTGTGACGTAAGTCCATAAGCTTGTCCTTTTTCCTTCGGAACCGAGTATTTGTAATAACCAATATGGTTTCCATTGCCACGACCTAGATATCTCAAGGTCCTTATATTTTGAGATTTTTTCAAATTCTCTTGCTGAGATCTTTCTGTCAGCAGGCTTTGTCATATCTGTATTCGTTTGCCTTAGGATGGAGGGCATCGTATATTGTCATCATCTTTCAGGTAGTGAGATCGAGTCGGTCAATCTCTGCTCATGTCCATATCAGAATCAGTGCTCTATAACAGACTACAAGCAACAGTCCATGTGTTGATGGCAGTCACAAGGTTCCTTATATTTTCATTCTTTGTATTCAGACAAATTTTCATTCTTTGTATTCGGACATATTTTCTTTCTTTGTATTCAGGCATATTTTCATTGGTACATTTACTTATTGGTTTATATATCTGTTTGACCTTTTCCCTTCTCTTCTTTCCAATTGATTTCATCCTTTTGTGTTTTCTCTGCTCAAATACCTACCAATTTCTTTTCCTCCCTTTTCTTTCTCCCCCACCCCTCTCTCACTCTTTCTCCTTCTCATTTCCATTCCCCTCTCCATAAATATTCTACCCCTTCTGGTCATGTCCTCTCTTCATCTAGTAAGTGACTTAAACCTCCTGACCCATTTATAAAGGAATGAATTCCATCAGTTTGTTCATATTTTGAAATATCTTCACTGAGGTAAGTCTTGCATAATAGATGCATTTCCTTTTAGCCATTGCGCAATCATCTAAAATGTGTGTATTAACTGCATTCAAAATATTATTACTTGCTTTGTCTCTATTATTATACATTATATGACTCTATTCTAGTCCAAGCTGGCCAGTCATAAATCCATTTACATAAGGATTGGGAGTGGTTTGTTCTCTTTGACTGAGGTTAGAAATTCTGGTAACATACATTGCTTCTAAGCAAAATGTAAAATACATACATACATACATACATGCATAGTTTATCAGAAATTTACCATTTAAATATATATGAAGATGTCTAGATATGCAACTATATGCATGAGAATACATACATAAAACATACAAATCTGCACATACATACAAAAACACCCTGTTGTTGATGTTGAAACTCCATTGAAAGCGCCTTGGATCTAGGATAGAAACCGGTTCTTTCTCTATAGCCAAGACATCTTGAAATAAACTGAATAAAGACATACATACATACATACGTACGTACATATGTACATAAGTGTGTATGTATGTGTGTACATATATATATATATATATATATATATTTATATCCAAATATTAAATGAAATAGAGAAATGCAATTGACAATCTAAAAATGTACATCCCTTTGAAGGAATTGCTTCTTCCTTATATATATATATATATATATATATATATATGTCATCATCATCATCATCGTCGTTTAACATCTGCTTTCCATGCTGGCATGGGTTGGACGGTTTGACTGAGGACTGGCAAGCCAGGAGGCTGCACCAGGCTCCAGTCTGATCTGGCAATGTTTCTACAGCTGGATGCCCTTCCTAACACCATCACTCTGAGAGTGTAGTGGGTGCTTTTTATGTGCTATTGGCACAAGGGCCAGTCAGATGGTTCTGGCAATGACCACGCTCAAAAGGTGTTTTTACATGCTACCTGTACAGGAGCCAGTCTGCCGGCGCTGGCAACGACCACGCTCGAATGTTGTTTTTCACGTGCCACCGGCACATGTACCGGTAAGGCGATGATGGCAATGATCACGCTTGAATGGTGCTTTTCACGTGTCACTGGCACAGGACCCAATCCATGGCCCTGGCAACAGTCACACTCAGATGTTCTTTTAACATTCCACTGGCATGAGTGCCAACCACGTGGTACTGTCATTGGCCACATCAGCGATTTTGATTTGTTTACACTTGCCTCAATAGGTCTTTGCAAGCAAAGTTCATTGTCCAATGAATGAAGGGTGAGAAATAAGATTATAATGATCAGAGTTTGAAATCACAGGATAAGGATACATCTGTTTACTTCATTTTGTGAGTTTACCTCACCATAGAAAGGTGCTTCAGCTTGCTCGCTCATATTCCATCAATATCATGAGGTTAGTGCTGTGTGTGGCTGTTCAAGTCGTTTTTTGACTCTCATTTCTAGCAAATGCTGATACTATTTATGTGTACTATTTGTATTTATGTGTGTGTGTGTTACAGTGCTAAGTAGCAATGATAATATTGTAACTAATATTATAAGCAATAGTTTTATTTCAAGTAGCAGAAGTACCATATACATTGAGCTGCTGCATACCAGTAAGAATAGGATATAATGTGTTTTCCAGTTCCAGTTATTTGATACTGGCAAATACTAAATGTTGTTGATTTGTTTATTGATTAAATTTGACTATTGATGAAGCATATAATTGGATGTGGTTCTACAAATAAATTATTAATCAAAAAACTTTACTTCTTACTTATGAAAACATTTTAATAAATTATTGAAAAAATTATGGGATTATTTCATATCTACAATTTAAGTATTTTAAGCTCCATGTAGCATATATTACTCTAATTAAACCATTAATTGGATGATTATTGCCTGACTGCATTCTGTATGTGGAATATATGATAGAAGTGGAAATTTCTCTGTGTTCAGAGCAATTAATAGCTGACCTGTTTGTTTTCCTTGGTGTTTGTCACCACTTATACTTCCATTTTAGCTCTATTTAGTCTTTGAACTGTGACAGGTCAGCTGTTGTGGACAGCACTTGTGTTAGTTGGATGGTGTAATTATTATTAGTAGAATTTTCTTTGCATTGATCATAATTTTAATATTTTGCATTTTATCATTAATTTGATGTTTCATTAGTGTACTGTCTGCTTAAAAGTCATTAATAAAGCATAACGAGCATTGGGTTCTAATGACTTTTTTTGTTACTGGTTCTTTATCTATGATGACTTTCTCTGCTACAAATTATCATGACATATGAGAACATTTTTCTATTACATGTTTGTTTTTATTATTTCTAGTAATTTGCAAGCAGTATTTATTTTTTATATTGTTACCATTGTTGGGTTACATAATGCTGCATGGTATTGAAACCACAATGATTTCCAGTTGACCAGCTGACGATGGGTTCTTTGTACATTCCCTGTTATGCTCACTCTTTTGAGAAATATTATGGTCTTCGTCATTTCAATGATATGAACAATCGTATTCCTAGATGCCATAGGAGTCTTCCAATACCTGCAGGCTTTGCTTGGCAGAAAAAAGAACTATATTAAAGAATTCTCTTCACTTGAACACATGTGATTGGTTACCTATGGTTACAGCATCATCATCATCATTTTACATCCTCCTTCCAAGCTGGCATGGGTTGGATGGTTTGACAGGAGCTAGTCTGGCAGGAACCTGTGCCATGCTTTTGTGTCTGTTTTGGCAGGGTTTTTATGGCTGGATGCCCTTTATAACACCAACCACTCTGTAGAGTGGGCTGAGTGATTTTTATGTGGCACAAGCACAGGTGAGGTCAGTTTTGGCATGGTTTTTACAGCTGGATGCCCTTCCAAATGCCAACCACTTCACAGTGTAGACTGGATGCCTTTTATGTGGCACCAGCACTGGCAGTCACCAAGTAACTTTACAAGACAAGGAAACTTTGAGAGCGGAGGGGGCATTGGAGGAGGGGATCTTGTGTCAGATGGTGAAAGATCAGAGTGTGGCAGAGAGGTGGAAACAGATGGCTTGCTGCAGAGGAGGTCCATGGTTACCCAGTCAGAGAGAGGGGGAGAAAGAGAGGAAGAGAAAGAGCAGGAGAGCAAAAGTTAGCAAGAATGAAGTGTGTTGCTGTAAAGGAAATGCATGGTCACCTAGCCAAAGATAAGAGCAAGGGAAGGAGAGAGAGAGTGATCAAGAATGAGGGCTGAAAGAGGTTTGTTGCTGTAGAGGAGATTCATGACTTACTCAGCCAAAGGGGAGAGGAAAGAGAGAGAGAGAGAGAGTCAGAGACAGCAAGAATAGGAGAGTGCCAGGGTATTCTCACAAGGAACAGGGATCAGGACATAGATGGGATAGTAGTAGAGTAAGGACAAGAGAGATGAATGGTGGCAGGTGCTGGAAGGGTGTCGCCAAGGATTCATGAGCCAGGAATGAGAGTGGGGAATGCTATGACTGGTGAGAATCTGGGTATGTAGAGGAGGAGGGGATGGGGGAAGCAGTGATACAGTGACCAAGGTAGTGAGGTTTGGATTGGGGAGTGGGAGATAATCATAGAGTATGAAGAGGAAGTGTGAGGAAGAGAAGAGAAACAGTTTGGGAAGGGGGGATGTAGTTTGGTTTGTTGGAGGTAGGGTGTGTGAAAGTTTTATTGTTACGTGTGGGAGGGACACAATGCTTCTAGAACTCAGGTTTGCTGACGTGGGTGGGTCTTTTCTAGAACCTTATATCACCAGACATCTTGGTCCAGAGTCATTTCCTCCATGTGTCCCTACATCCTGAGATCAGTCCTTACCACATCATCCCATGTCTTCCTGGGTTTCCCTCTTCCACAGGTGCCATCTACTTTCAGTGATCAGCACTTCTTTATACAGCTGTCTTCATTCATACGCATGACATGTCCAAACCAAAGTAGTCTTCTCTCTTGCATGCTGCATTTGATTCCTCTTATGCCAAACTTTTCTCTCAACACATTTACGCTTTGTCGTTCATGCACATCAATACTGCACATCAAGTAGAGCATACTCCTTCCATGTCCTCTGCATTCAGAGCCCATGTCTCTCTACCATGAAGTATAGCCGTTCATACACAAGCATCATACAATCTACCTTTCACTCTGAGAGAGAGTCCTTTTGTTGCCAACAGAGGCAGTAACTCTTTAAACTTTCTCCACTAAACACAAGCATAACATTATCCGTTTATACATATTTCTCACCTATCACATCTCTATTCTCTCTGACACACTCCTTTGCAATCCAGAACACTTCATGCCTCTGATCCTAATGCTTTAGAACATTGGCAAATCTCTTACTTTCTGCTATGCCTTTTGCTCGTGATTATAAATGCTAGTGCTTCTGACAACAGTATTTCCTATCACCACAGCCTGAGAGTTTATCACAGCATTTATTCTACCCAACTCTACATATAAAAACACATACTCATATACATATCCACTCATGCGTTTAAGACAGGATGCCCATCCTGTCCCCTCGTTTCACCTACCCTTATGCACATATCATCTTCCACACTATCTCTGCCCAAACTTCACTTCACTGGAAGTTTCCCTTCACTCAAGCATTTTGAGTGAAGGACATAACTCTTGATGGATTCCCTTCAAAGTTCATTCCAGTTTTGCTTTTTCACAGCACCTACAAACTAGATATGACATTTGCTTACTTCCAGTAGCAGAGATTTGTCACCATTCATTCTATACAGATCCCTCAAATGATGATTGCCTTAGGTAATCATTTACCTAATTACTTAATTTATGTGTAAAACCTGTTTGTAAAATTAGCAGGAATGGATCTATGCTATGGTATAAGATTAATATCCCCACATATATGAGTGCCTGTTAGCCTGTTTTCCATAATTTACAGACTCTTAGAGGACTATAACTGTGATAATTCTTTGATATTCTGCTCTATCATCTCCTTTCATCTTGGTAATTGATTCTTTGGCATCTACTTAGACTAGTAAGGATAGCATGTTGACTTTCTAAATTTTACTTTTGTTGTTAGACAAAATACTGTTGTTTGTTCTACTATGAAGATTGTGAAAAAAAAAATGCTCTTTTCTGAGATGTAGAAAAATGCCAAGTATTTATTGAAGTTGCTTTGGATGTTGGCAGATACTTTTCAGAATTTGATTATTTTTAAGATCTGATTTTATTTTGGTTATATCTTGAATGATAGATTCCTACACATCCTGGATACAAATTTATCATCTACAGAACATCCTTCTAACACAATCTTCCATTTTTACTAACATAAAATTCTTGTAACACTTCCAATCAACAATTGTAATGTCTTATTCCTTCTTCAGTTTTGCTAATCCACTTCTATACAGTATTCTATTTTCAGAGAAAAGTAACATTTATTTTCATCTCATTGGCCAAAGTGTGCAAATAGAAAGGATAAAGAGTTAGAGGTGATAAGAATCCAGTTCAGAGGATTAGGGTCATTTGTAGAACTAATATAGTCAGAAAGAAGTGACTGGGCTGTTTTGGACCGTTGCCAATCATTTTGATGAGTGTTTAGGTGTATAACAGTAGGAACAACATTCGTTATGGGATTGTGGATCTTATGTGAGATTTGTAGAAGCTCAGAAGATAATCAGAGGTTAAGTATTCTCTTATGTGGGTTCACAGGAAAGATCAGCAATGATAGCCTGAGTTTTTGTAATGTCTTTGAGGGGTTTTATTGCATGTTTTCCAGTTAACAGTGGGGGAGAATTTTTATGTGCAAGTGATTGTATCATTAGGCTTTTGAAGTAACTGGTTTTAGATTACCAATATCTCATTTCATGATGTTACAGAAGTCTTTGTTCATGGAGGTAATGCAGTTTTTATGTGTGTAATTTGCATTCAGATGACATCTGTGTTTGGAAAATTAAGGATATGAATTGGTATATTGTAACATAGAAGTATGCATTGTAACAAATGAAAGAATGCAGAGCATTAAAGTACTGGAAGCAACACTGTGCTGGACATTACCAAATCTTTGAGCGTACCCATACTGACAGTGGATTAGGGTCATTTGTGAGAGAGAGAGAGAGAGAGAGAGAGAGAGGATGATGTTCAATGAAATTTCAGTTAATCTCAACTGTTTTATGGGACAGATATCGTTGAGGAAAAAATAAATGATTAACTAACTTAAATATCCTCAGGTGTCCCTAGATTAACCTACAACTAGTGTTTTAAGACCGTCTTGAATTTAACTTTTGAGCATGATACCTTAAGAACCCTAGTTCTATATGCATCTATAGAAGAGAAGGATACAACATGAATGAATGAAGTTGTTACATTAATTCCTGGGTCGTCAGCAACTTGACGAGGTGAATACTTGTGATTTAGCACCGTTGTAGATATTATGAAAATTATTGTTAGACTTGCATAGAACAAATCAAATATTCAATGAGAATAAAACAGCAAGTTGTACAAACGAAAGGTAAATTGCAATATGAAAGTTTAGAGGAAAACATTAGAATAACAAATGAAATATAAATGAGATGAAGTGCTTTGTTTAAATGGTTTGAACACGTTAATAACGTAAATATAGAAGTTTGATAATATTGACTGATAAACAGTGCAAGCATGACGTGGCACTCACAGTTTAGCTTAAAATGATATTATCAGTCGTTGGAATTAGTAGACTGTGAAAAGAAATAACCAAATCACAAATACTTTCTGATTAGACTAAGACTATCACTCTCTATTAATAGAGTAACAGACTTAAGGCTGTTCCCCCTAGAGACAACTTCTACTCTATCTAATAAATTGATTACATTTTAGGGGAATTCTCTATACACATCTGCACACACACACACACACACACACATTCACATATGAATAGATACATTTACATGTCCACAGTCACATGCACACAAACATACATTCACATGTATATGTGTACATTCATGTGTGTATACTAAACATGTCTCTTTAATTGTTAATCTATACATATATATACATATATACAAACACAGTATATACACATAAAGTTCTCTTGCTTTTTTTTGCAGAACCAAAACATAAAAGCTCTCAATAGAACTTCATTTTGGATGTGTATAGAATATGATGTATGTGAGAAATCAGGATTACATGTGCCAACCACAGTTTCATACAATTAGCCCTTCAGCCGACCACACATGGCAGCTGACATGTAGAACCAACTGTTCTACTCCTCAAATAAAACCCTCACAATTACAAACAATGTGACCCAAAAACAGATTAAGCAGTTAAAATTTTGAAGTGTATGTGCATGAGTTATATACACATATATATATAGATATATCTTTGGTTCCCGTGCAGGTGGCATATAAGAAACACCTTTTTGAGCGTGGCCGTTGTCAGTACTATAAAACTGGCAATGTTTATATGTGTGTGTGTGTATGTGTGTGTGTGTGCGTGCGTGAGAAGACCCAGCAAGCCAAGTGAGACCTAAATCCAAGGCTTTTGCCAGTGGTGTAGCCAGCCCACTTATGTGGACCTTTCCTTCATTGGACACTAGACTCCGCTTGCGAAGACCTGTTGATGCAAGTGAAATCGCAATCAAACTAAATTCGACGACTGGCACCCATGCCAACGTCGTCTCCTTCATTGGACACGAAACTCAGCTTGCGAAGACCTGTTGGGGCAAGCGAAATCATGATGGCACTTGTGCCCGCAGCATGTGTAAGGACTTTCGAGCGAGATCGTTGCCAGTGCCACTGGACTGACTCTTGGGCAGATGGCACATAAAATACACCATTTTGAGCGTGGTCATAGCCAGTACCGCCTGACTGGCCTTCGTGCTGGTGGCACGTAAAAGCACCCACTACACTCTCGGAGTGGTTGGCGTTAGGAAGGGCATCCAGCTGTAGAAACTCTGCCAAATCAGATTGGAGCCTGATGTAGCCATCTGGTTCGCCAGTCCTCAGTCAAATCGTCCAACCCATGCTAGCATGGAAAGCGGACGTTAAACGATGATGATGATGATGATATATATATAATTTGAGTGGAGGCAATTGAGTGGAAAACTAGAGGAATATGACCTATTATCCAGCAGAATATTCAATATATATGCACACTTACTTCGACATTAATAAAGCGACCTAAAGCTCAACTTAAGAGAAGTATTAATAACATCCAAGCATGTAGACATATACATATTTTTATAAGCCCGCAAATATCTAAAAATATTTTAAAACATTTATAAATACATAGACATTTTTTTAAATTTTTAAGTAAAATAAGTACAAAATATACACATAATAAGATATAAAAACGTCGATATCATATAAAACATAGTGAATTATAAGTTCATACGATATACTATAGAGGAATAAAAATTTAGAGGTCATAATACAACCACTTAGAAAGTGGTAAGACAAGGAATGCTACCAGTAAACCCCAAAAAAGGACGAGATAAGTGTAATTGTAGGGACCCTTTAAAATGTCCGATTAGTGGAAATTGTTGCCAGAATAATGTAATCTATAAATGTAACATACGAATCCATAATGACCAAAGGAGAATATATATCGGTAGCTCACTGGATTTCAAGCAAAGGTATAGAAGCTACCTTAGTTTCTTTAACCCTTTCGTTACTATATTTCTGACCAAAATATACCCCTCATTAGTTTCAATTAAATTCTAAAATAATCATGAATTTAGACTAGTCTCATTAAACACCTGTGGAGGCGCAATGGCCCAGTGGTTAGGGCAGCGGACTCGCGGTCATAGGATCGCGGTTTCGATTCCCAGACCGGGCGTTGTGAGTGTTTATTGAGCGAAAACACCTAAAGCTCCACGAGGCTCTGGCAGGGGATTGTGACGAACCCTGCTGTACTCTTTCACCACAACTTTTTCTCACTCTTACTTCCTGTTTCTGTTGTACCTGTAATTCAAAGGGTCAGCCTTGTCACACTGAATACCCTCGAGAACTACGTTAAGGGTACACGTGTCTGTGGAGTGCTCAGCCACTTGCACGTTAATTTCACGAGCAGGCTGTTCCGTTGATCGGATCAACTGGAACCCTCGACGTCGTAAGCGACGGGGTGCCAACAACAACATTAAACACCTGTAACTTTTTTTATTTATCAACATATTAATGTGATATTTGGAACATAATTAAAGAAAGGGTTCTTAATCAGTTCTATTGGATAATTTTTGTCTCAAAGTTCTCCACGTACTGGGGGGGGGGGTACTGCTAGTGTCTCTCTCATGTATATTGTGGTTCAGCTTCACGAATCGTACTCGTTCATAATACTGGAAATATATTCATCGCCAAAAGGTTCCTGATCGCTCCAGTAATTTGTTATTCTGGGTAACTGTCTAATATCCATAATAATATTTATGGCAAAAAATGCCCGTATTTCATCTACAGTTCCAGGAAACTTCAAGCTATCTTTTTTTTCCCGGTTTGTTTACATTCTTCGTAACGGTTTGTTTCCGCAGTAATCATTTCAAACAAGCATGAAAAAGAGGTCTAAAGGTTTCGCTTCCTGAGAAAGACTATGGGTAGACCCTGTCTCCTCAGAAAAATTGTTAATAAAAATATTTTTAAAATCTTTTCTCCATTCTGGTGTAAAATCATCCTCGCTGTCGCCGTCGCCGCTTTCAGAATCACTGCTTTCAGTTTCGGATACAGAAATATCCGATTCATTATCGTTCACCATGTGCTTTTGTAGCTCAGTCATTCTTTTCTTCGATATCTCCATATCTTCTGTTGAAAAACCTTCAAATTCGGAATCACTGCTTGATAGCATGAAACTCCTTTCCATCTTCAAAGTTGAAAAAAATCAACGCCGCAAAAAATGTGGAAAGAAATCTTCCAAAATTCACTGAGTTCAAATATCAGGCCAAACAATGTGGGAGACAATAACTCAGCTGTTTACAAAGTGAAATCAGGTGTTTTAACGAATGTACTAACGAGATTTGGGTTCAAATATACATTTAAATAACAATGGGTACGCTCGAACGGCTACGGCCGGGTTAGTAACGAAAGCGTTAAGAATCCAAAATATAGGACATCCACCACATTAGCAGCATTCATGAAAGAAGTATAGAGTTCAAATTATCTTGGTCCATCTTGGCTCATGCCTCTCCATTTAGAAATGGATGATCCACTAAATGTGGATTATGCATCAGGGAGGCATACTTTATTTTGAAAGATTTTAATCATGCCATGTTGAATAAATTTACTGATGCAATTCCGGCTTGCATGCATAAGATCAACTCGACATTTTTGAGGAAGTTTAAAAATAAGAATAAGAATAAAGAAAAGTTGTAATACGAAATTGAAATAAGGATAAAATAATAATTTAAAATCTAAAATTTGTAATATAAAATTTAAAATATAATTCAAAATTATATAATAATTAATGAAGTAAATACTAGTAGATGTTATATTACCTAGCGAGGATGTAATTGGTATGAATTGAACTTGGGATGGCTAGTTTTGGATAAGTATTGCAATGGTATTAAAACTACAATAAAAATACCATAATGCACTGGTCTGAATGAGACTTTGCACAGGCCTTTAACTGGATATACTCATTTATTCTAATGGGTTAATTTGCATAACTATTATATAAAGGGAATGACTATGTCAAAGTTTTTTCAAACTCATTGGAACGTGATTATGTGAGTTGTCCTTTTTTGTATTGTCTTAATGGTGTCTTTCGTGTCGCGGGGCATCCTGATGAGGGGAGTGTCTGGTTCTTTTAAAATATGAAATTCATGTCATGTTAACTGACACGTCTCCGAAACGGTCTGTCGATGAAACTTTTGAATCCATTGAACATTGTCTCTAATTTTAGTATGTCCGTTTAAGGCTGCAAAAATGTCTGACTTTCTACTTTCCACACGCTTTGTGTTCTGACTTGAAATCTTTAGTCCTTGTAACATATCCTATGAACTTATTATTTACTATATCCTATTTCATATCGACATCTATTTTAAATGCCTATGTATTCATAAATGTTTTTATATATTTTTAAATATCTTAGTGTTTTTAAATATTCTATGTGCTTGTATTCTGACCTCTAAATTTTTATTCCTCTATAGTATAGGGCTTTCCTATAAGGTGTTATCCACCCCTGATTGGAACTTTCCCGTATGACATGTACGCATGCTCAGTGACTTGCTTTAACAGTTGCAATCAGCTGAATGCACATTGCCAGTGACATTTGACATAATTACCCACACTCTGTGGTCAGGATTCTTTTTTTGGTTTGATGTCGGTATCGAAGGGATTACCAGACACCGGACAATACAGTGAGAGCAGCTTTCACTCACATCGTGGTATTCGATGCTGTGTACGTGTCTGTCGTGGTAAAATATGCCACTCCTTAACTGTTGCTTTGCTTTCATCCGTAGCACGAGGTAATTATGTCATTATCTGTGAAATTCGGCAACTTACAAAGATCTTTAGATCAGGCAATACTTCACCGAGAGGAGATATAAGCTTCTGCTTATTCCTGTCTGAAGTATCGTCCGATGAATTTACTTTGTTGACATTCTTCATCGACAAAATTTTTATTCCTTTCAACCTTTCAGTCAAGTCCGCCTTTCTTCCAGTAACATACTGTCCATATAATCTTAAATATTTCTTTAACTCAGGCACAGTAAGTACTTCGATAGCTGAATCATCAAGCTGCTTTATATCCATGATAAGACGTAAAACAATAACAATGGCGTGGGTAGCCTCCGGAAGTTTAATTATCTACAGGGAGCGCCGCCTAGCCAAGGGAGATAACCTACTTATAGGAAATCCCTATATCGTGTGAACTTATAACTCACTTTGTCTTATATAATATCGACGTTTTTATATCTTACGTGTATATAAAGAAAGGGACCCAATAATGTTGCAGTTTAATCTAGACATTGCAACAAGACTAATGGTTAGGAAGCTTACGCTATATATCATTAACTCTACTGTTCCTAGTGGATGATGCAGGTATGCCTAGAATTCCATTCATTCTAACAGATATGAGGTTTCATTTATGAAGACTCTATTTTCTAGAACACCTAAGCGTTTTGTGTCAATCAATAAATCCAAAGTGCAAGTATTGATAGTCAGCATTTTGGATATTGCTTTAATAATTGTTGGTTTCTAAGAGTTGGAAACATCCCCGTTTGTGAAACTGCTGTGGTGAGAGTCATTGACGCCCCTGGGGGATTGGAAGAATGGACTAGCTGACCACTACTCTTTAAAAGAGTTCAGCTCCCTGTGCATGCAATAGGTCAGCTAGTCCATTCTTCTAATTCCCCAGGGGTGTCAATGACTCTTGCCACAATAAAAATCAACAGCACTGAGTATCTTGGCATGCCGACATGATAATGTTCAACATCACCAATGTTATGGTGGAAGCAAAACTAATTCCGCATAGGCTGGAATTCATTAAGATGCTTTATCACTGCAAGGATTACAGTTCCAATATATTTTAATGTTGTGTAGGTTCACCCCGAGTGCTATGGTATGTACATATTATAGAATGATTTTATTTCCATGACTAGTTTCTATCGCATCACTCTGACTTCTAACCATTTTCAAATTATTCTAAGAATTAAAGTATTTTAAACAGTTTCAAATGAAATAAAATTGTTTTCATATATACTACTCCTGTTGTCTTTTGTAATATGGTTGATTTAAATGACATTTCCACAATAGAATTATCAAGCATATGGCAATATTAAGTGACTGTCTCTTGTAGAAATATTTTGGAAAACAATTCAAAATTTCAATATTTTTATGAGAAAAGCTAGAATGTTCTATTAATCAGAACATGCTTCCTATTCTGAGAAATTTATAGCTACATTCCAGCCTGGGAAGTACTGAGTATTTTGCTAGCAGATATATATAACCAGAACACCAACCCAACACAAAGACTGACTGAAGAATCCTTTGAGTGGAAATGTTAGACAACACTCCCTAAATCCCTTTCATTCAGGGGTAGATTTAATCTTTCCTTATTAATTTTTTTGTGTAGCTAAATTTTCAGCCCACACACTTTGTATAAGTTTATATATTTTTCACATAATTTTAAAATTTTATCCTCTTTTACCCAAGAAAATTCTAGGTAAACTGAAAAAGAGAGGGAAATACGTCTGTGTATGTATCATATACTTTAGGTTTGTGTGGAACATTACAGACACATGCAAGAACATTATACACAACGATATATATTTAAACAAGTACATCAGTAGTTTATGGTTGGCATAAATGAACTTAGACATACATCTGTAAGTTTTAAGGAGAATGACAGTAAACCTGAATTAACTCTCAAGAATGTCAGAAAGTTTAAGTGCAAGATTTCCATTCACCACTCCTCCTCTATTATTTTGTGACTTTCTTCCTCAGTCTTTCATAAACCAACTCTCAAACACACACATATGCATGCACATGCACATGCAAACACACACACACACACACATGGTAGGAGACATTAGTACACAGATTTTCCAGAAAAACAAAACACATACAGACAACCATCAAATAAAACCTCTGTGATTCAAATCACATCAGTGTTGGTCCTTTTTCTGTTTAGAATTGGTATTTATATCATTTGTACTCAAATATTAGGGTTTTATAGAGCGAGAGAAATGGATAGATAAACAGGATGTGCAGAGAGTGTAATAGCTAAAATAAGAATAGGATGAAGGAAATTCAGAGAACTTGTACCTCTGTTGGCAACCAATGGTTTCTCTGCCCAAGTGAAAGGGAGTTGTATGATGCATGTATATGGACAGCAATGCCACATGGTAGTGAGATCTGGGCCTGAAATGCAGAGAACATGCAAAGATTAGAAAGGAATGAGACTAGTATATTCCACTGGATGTGCAACAGAAGTGTAAATGTGTGACAGTGTTAGTGTATTGAGAGAAAAATTGTGCATAACAGGAATTAAATGCTGTGCAACAGAAGAATGCACTGGTCTGGTCATGTGATGCAAATGGACGCTGATGACTCCATAAAGAAGTGCTTATCTCTCAAAATAAATGGAGCACCTGGAAGAGAGAAACCGAGGAAGACATGGGATGAAGTACTGAAGGATGACCTCAGGACACAGAACCTTTCAGATGAGATGACAAAGGACCAAGACCCATCCTCCACAGCGGAAGTGTTAGAGCCCCCCCCCCCACTAGTGAAGAGGATTGGCCTGCAAGAGCCCTGTGCCAGTGCATCGTAAAAAGCAGACATGCTGGTGCCAAATAAAAGAGTTTGTTCAGTGCCACGTTAAAAGCACCCAGTCCACACTCTGTAAAGTGGTTGGCATTAGGAAGGGCATCCAGCTGTAGAAACACTGCCAAACCTAACTGGAACATTGTGCAGCTCTGCAGCTTGCAAGCTCTGATCAAACGTCCAGCCCATGCCAGCATGGAAAATAGACGTTAAATGGTAATGATGATCTATATTGAATAAAAATCTGTGAATTCTTCATGTGGTAAATTATATTAAAAACAGACAAGAAAATGCATTGAAATCTTTGTGATATGACTTTATGAAATATTATGTATATGTAATTTACAGGTTTCACTTTCTTTTTAATATAACTAGATGACTTTTTAAATTAATGTTGTTATAATTTTTTTGATTCCATTATGAGCTGTTGGATATTCTAATTTCATAAATAGATGTTTTCGTGACAGAAGTTGTAAAATATTATTGTTGTTAACAGTAACAAAGGATCAAATATTTGGAATATTCACTTTTACAGTCAATAATAGTAATGAATATACATGCAATCAAAAAAAAATTAAATATAAACATAATAATTAAGATTAATTAATTGAATATAAATGTAATTAAGATTAAATCTGCATATGTGAATATGGTCAATATTTTTCATGAAATACAAACACCTTATTTATCTGCTGTTATTAAAATATTTCATCACTACTACAATAGAAAAAGTCTTAAAGTTGGTTGAAATCGCAGAAATATCTGTAAGTTCACTGTGAGATATTTGCCAGTAACTGGGAAGTCGAATTTTCTCTGCATGCAATGTCATGCATTTCTATTTGTCCCTATGTAATTTTCTCCCTCTTCTGAACCTATTTTTATATAAACTAAACTATGATACCTGATGCACAGGAAGATATTCTTATTTTGAAGTAGTTGGAAAAGAAAGTGCTGGTAACTTTTTTTCATGGTTTTCTTTCACTTTCCTGACAAGGTTTCAAGGATAGGATCCCAATAAGATAAAAGTTTAACCAGCCCAAGAAAGTTACCATTAAAAACATTGGTATTCAGATAAGAGGTAGTTCAAACAGATTTTTCATTCAAACTATCTCGATATGAAATTTATATTCATTACTATATTTACGGTCAGGAATTTAAAAAATTTTTCTATGGTGGACCTTCCATTTTTTTTTTTTTTTCAAGGCTTTGTCCTTATTTTCCAAAATTTTCGATCAGCTGATATTATTGAAATTCTACCATTTGCAAGGGGTTGATAAACAAAATGCATTTTGTTTGTTTACACCCCACACTAGCCAAGCCTTCTTAACCATTTTCTTTATTGTGATCCTTATAAAGATACCAAGAGGACATGATTGCTGCTGTTTTCTTTACACATTTTCAATGTTTTTTTCTTTTATTCTCTATTTATTATAACAATGCTTCAAATTGTTGAAATGGGAAATGTCTATTGATACCACTTCCACAGATGTAGATATGTCTCAGTAATGCAGAGTTACAAAGAACAGATATTATAAATAAATTCCTACAAAATTCTTAGCATTTTATAGGAAATAACTCCAATAATATCAACTTACATATTGCACATGGGGAATTCTTATGTGCGTGTGTGTGTGTGTGTGTGTGGTTGGGTGGTTAGGGTGTTGTACTCATGATCATAAGATTGTGGTTTCATTTTCTGGACTGAGCAATGTGTTGTGTTCTTGAGCAAAACATTCCATTCCACATTGCTCCAGTCCATGAGTTCTTGTAAGATTGAAATATGCCTTTAAACAGTTGAGTTCAATATTCAAACAGCTTTGTCCTTATTTTCCAAAATTTTCAATCAGCTGAGCTTATTGAAATTATCTCCCTTGCATTTCTGCTTTTAGATTTTGACTGTTGCTAAAGTTTATTTTAATCAATAGCATCACATTATCCATTGTTATCAAACACTGAATCAATCTTGCTTCCTGTAGCTGTTCACTTATATTTGTTTCATCATCACTGTCTTTTTGCCATATCGTCTTATCTTCTGATTCATAAAGTGCATTCTATCTTTTAAAGTGTTAAGCTCTCATGTCAGAATCAATAGTCTTATGTTTCCTTTATCTGTGATACAATTTGCTGCAGTAAAAGCTTTTTAATATTGCCTGAAGCGCTGAAGTCAAGGTTGTGATTAGCTATATGTTCACAATACAACACAATCAGGTTGTGAACATTTCTTTCATTGGTGCAAGCTTGTAAAATGGTCTTTAGCTCATCAGGAATGGCAACAAGTTTATAGTATGCTGTTGTGGACCATTTTTTAACATCATCTCCATACTGGTCATTAGAAGAATCTAATATAGGCACTGATTTGGATTTTAGCAAAGAACAAGTATGATCGTTCCAAATGAAACAAATCCATTCTCCAAACATAGTTACATATACCTTGTCATTAACTTGAACAACAGCATTATTTGTAAATTTAATCACTTTTGCTAGCATTTTGCATTCAAATATGACATAAGCAGATGGTTAAAAGCAAACATTACTGTGCAAAACTGTTTTTCGTTGCCACCTGTACAAACGCATACAGCTTTAGTTTCAGCTCTGTCATGTATTTTATCAGCTGACATTTGAAAACACACTGGCATTTGATCAGAATTCCCAATTTGATGAAGTAAATATGAGATTGTCTTTTGCAGATCAATATTAATTTATTGGAATTGAATATTTCTTCTATAAAGTTGTCAGGATATTGACACAAACACTGAGAATTTGTCTAGGAATGAGATTTAAGAATCAAATTATGCTTTAGTTGTAAAGTTTGAAATGCTCAACATTTCACTTGAAATAGTAGAACCACTTACTCTCAAATCATGAAAATATTTCTTCATTTCTGTTTCTAACTCAGGAAAACTGCAGGTTTTCCTCCACATGTTTTTCAATTTCTAGATGCAGTGCTTAATTTTTGACTTATTTTCACCACGACTGAATATAAATTAGCTGGACGATTCACAATTTCTTTTCCATTTATTTACTTTAAATTTTTCTCCACTTGTATAAAAATTACTATATTTCAGAGCACTCATATTGGAGATGATATCTGTGTAATGAGAAATGAGTGTGATATGATTTTTCTGTATTTTCAAGCTGAGGCATACGGCTTAAGAAGTTGTGCCCATCAATCACAGTAAGGTGAAACACAGAGAGAGAGGGAGAGAGAGATTGTTGAAATATAAAAATACTGAAGTGGACATATGTTATCAGTGCATAGCTACAAAAAGATCTCCTTAAAAAAAAAAAGCAATTACAAAGCATAGTTATTAAAAAAAATGTCTTACAAAGTTCTCACAAACAGTTCAAATTTAATTAAAACTATAATCAGCATTCAGAAGAAAAGTTTAAGAACTTTTGTAATTACTAAACTCAATTCAATAACATTTAGATTTTTGTACCTGCATATCATGTGCAAATGTATAATGTGCAAATGTATAATGTGCATCAGGCTTTTTGGGATATAGAAAAATGTTTTTGCTGTAAAATATACATGAGTATATATGGTATATTTCAGCTCAATGAATTTTATTACTCAAAATAATCATTAGAATTTACACATTTTTGCTAACCTGAAGCAAATGTATATTCTGATGGCATACAATCCTAGATTCATGGAACAAATTAAGTCTTTGATGGCATATTATGCTAGTACCTTGTTGTTGAAGATCTTTTGGATTAAGTTATCTTCTGCATCAAGATGCTTGAAAATGCAGAAGTCTGGAGGAGAAAAATGTAGAGAATTAATTGAGCATGAGTTTGTAACTCAATTCATTCAATTTCTGTGGAGTCATTTGTGAAACATATGGTCAATTCTTGTCGTGAAAAAAATTGGCCCTTTTCAATTGATCAATGCCAGATGTAACTGATGCAGCTTTTGGTGCAGTTTGCCAATTTTATGGCAATACCTCTCTGTTGGTTTTTTTGCAAGGACTCAAGAAATATTAATGGCTGATTCCATTTACTGCCCCACCCCACCCCCGCAAAAATTGCAATAACCTTCCTTTGATCCAGTTTCAGTATGGGAAAGTATTTTGGTTCTTTACTTCAGACCAGCCCCGGCATGGAACATTATCATTTGTCATATAGAATCCCCTCTGCCCTCTTTTCTTTTGGCACATGTCACAGGGAAATTTGGAAATGAATTGTTTTTTATTGTGCAAAAGATGCAGCATCATCATAGCGGTTTCTTTTTTACCTTTATTCATTTCTTCCAGAATCCATTTAATGAGTTTTGATTTTCCTATATGAAGCAAAGTTTAATCCTCCTGAAATCTCTCAAATTGTTTTGCTTCAGTAACAGTCCCGTAATGACTCTTCCGAATCAGTCTCCCCTATAACATTTTTGAAACCAATGTTGGACAGAAAAGTTGTTGATGGACTAATGAGTAAATTTTTGATTCATATTTCAGGTGTTTTTCCGTTGCTTTAAACTCATACAATAAAATCATTACATTTTGTTATATTTTTAATTTCAAAAACCTAAAATAAACTAAAATAATCAGAAAAAGTAAAACTTGAGCATAAAATGGAATTAGTGTTTCAAAATGGTACACTACATAAATGTTGGTACATCCATAGCGTGCTGTTCCATTATTGGTGGGATCAACAAAAGAAATATTCCATCCAGTGAGAAGAGATAAATGTTTATTAAACATAGGATTTAAATGTGATCTATTATAAGTTTCATTCTCTGATAGTCAGACAGTACACTTATCAAATGAGTTTGTATGGCAGACTATTATGCAATTTTTCAGGCTCAGATTACAATATGGCTGCTCTCTGAGAAAAGATCAGAAAGAATGAGATGAAAAAGTAAATGAAAATAGGAAATTAGGGGAAAAAAGGAAAGTGGGGAATTGTGTTTTTGATTAGATTGTGTACCTTTGGAATAGGAATAACAATGGTTAGTGATATTTAATTATCCTGCCAGGTTTGTTTTTAGGCTTTGTGCTTTTTTGTGGTGGGCATGTAAGCTGCTTTGACTTTGAAGCCACTGTTAACTAGAACATTATTAAAGTAGGGATCTCTTTATTGAATATTTCCTTACAGTAGGAGAGATTAGATATTGTGTAACTAGTATTAGCTATAAGGTTTTTAAACACTGTAAGGATTGACAAAACTGCTTATGTACATACGTGTGATTTTCAATAGGTTTGTGGTAGGGTTTGTAAAAGCACAAGTTTCGGTCAAGAGAACCACTGATATATGTTGGTTAAGTATGTCATACAGATAAAGAATTTAATCTGGAGTTACTTCTCTTGCACAAAGACAGACATTAAACGACAGCAATGATGATGATGATATCACAGTCATCAGAATTCATACTACAGTTTTCAGCTTTACCAACTGAGCTGCTGCAACACACACACACACACACACACACACACACACGGAACTGAAGATGATCAGAGCTTATGTTGGTCAAACTATTGTACTGTTTGAAATGCAAAGCATAAAATTAATAATCTGAACAATGGACACCATATTAATAATAACTTTAAAAGGAAATTTCTTCCTGAAGATCTTTCAGTCTTATATAATTTACGTGCTTTAAAGTCTGACCTCGTTTGATTTTGGGGAAATATAGATATCAATTCTTGGGCTCGTTTCATCTGTCATTATATTAGATGTCACTTTTAATGTTTAGCAATAAAAGTTTGATTAAAACCTCCATCTCTGAAAAGCATTTGAACCACATTAGGAAGTGCTTTGTCGTTTGTTTGTTCATACTTCCTAGTAATTTTTGAGTTTTTGTCTTAATGCTATTATTTTTCTTACCTGGTACATACCTAAACTGTTTAAGTAAGGAATTGAGACAACCCGAATGATTTTTAAAATTAGAATGCAAAATGAGCTTAGAAATGAAATCTCATATTCCATGTGGTACTCCACTGCTTGTGCCAGACCCATTTACCTTTTTACTAACAAAACTACTTTTTCTATGTGTCGCCGTTGGAATGCTTTTCATTTACTTCAATATATGATACCATACGAGACAAGATCCTGAACACTCTGAGCACCATTTACCAGGAAGCTGAGTATCTCAAGAGATTTATTCTATGATGGAAAATAGACTAATAAAAGATGAAAGTGCATGTTGCCAGTTGACAGTTATCTAATCATATCTCCTCATATCACAATAAATGACTGATTTTCTTTAATGCTTTCATGTGCACGTGCATTTGTATACACAAACACGATCACTTGTAGGGTCTATTTGCATGGAAGCCCATTCAGCACCACATGTGCTTGTCTTAGACAACACAATCATTTCTACATTTATATACAAATAAGGACATGTCTACCTATTTGCATCATTTTTTATGTGCACCTGTTTTATGTACATATAAATGAGGTAAGATGTTTCTAAGAATTTACGTAAAGAAGTAAAAAAAATAGCATTAAGAGATTGCTTCATTGCTGTATGTGTTGCAGTTTTTTTTTACATACTCTGAGTGTTTTTGTGTGTACGTAATATTTTCATCATTCTCATCATCAGCATCATCAGCATCATCATCCAAGACATTTGCCCAAAGTACTGCATAGTAAGACCAAACCCAAGACCATGTGATTGAGAAGCAAACTTCTTAACCACACAGCCATTTGTCCTTGTTTATATCTACATTTCTCCCTAAATAGTTGGCCTATGTATAGGGCAAAGGTAATGTCCAGGGCAACTGATATTGTCCTATCGGGTCAGGTCAGTAGCTTTGTATTCTGGTTTCTGAGATTAATTAGTTACCGTTTAATCCCTACTAAATTAACTCTTCACAGGTTTTCTCTGGGGATATCCTAGTTAAAAAAGGAGCAGTGCTGCCATTGCCTCAGGTACAAAAGCAAAGAACAATTCAATATTTCTCAACTTTCTAGAAAGTGTGAAGTGCATGCCAACAGTTTCACTTCCCACATTCACTAGAAGACAGGTCTGTTAAAATTCAGTGAACCTAACTTGAACTTTTTCTCATCTTTCCAATAAATATCCAACACCTTACACTACCAGGTATGCTAATAGCATATTAGTTGGCAGAAATGAAAACATCATCATTGCCAAAATCTTTTTGTAGTGTGAACTAATGGCTTTATGCTTTGCTTCCTGACCACACCAATTGTTGTATAAATTTATCATCACTCTGTCTCCATTTCTCTGTTTGTGTGTGTGTGTGTGTGTGTGTGTGTGCGCGCGCGCGCACATACACATGAATATGTATAAAGATAGATAGATTTATCAATATATGTATACATATATAGGTATATGTGTGCATTTGTCTATCTATCCATTCGTCTCTACGACAGTATATACAGCTTCCAGTAAGACCACCCCTACACACACACACACACAGGCACACACACTCTTTCTCTGCTTGACCTCTCTAGTCTTTATCTTTCTGTCATCTTTATTCTCTATTTTTCTGTCTTTTTCTTCACTAAATCATTCACTTTACCTTTGTTCCTTCCTTCCTTTCTTTCTCTCTCTCTCTCTCTTCCCTAATCCCACACCCACTTCTCTCAGAACGCTACTCTGCAAGAGTTATCTTGCATGCCACTGTTAATGGACAATAGAAGTAATTACTATTCAATATTATAGTCAAATCTTTCACTTCAATACTACCATGGAAATTGTAGCTTGTTGAAGAGGTGCAGCCACTGGTACTGCACGTGTGCATGCGCGCACACACAAGCGCGGTCATTTTTTTCATAATTCTCCATTTAATTACTTATTTCTTTATTCTTTTCTTTTTTTGTCCCCCTCTACCTCCTCTTCCTCCTGCATCAATTGTTTTCTTTCTTTTTATTTACTGCAGCTTTTTTTTTAAACTTTACATCGAGTGGAAAATCTCTGCTTTTAAAAAGCAAAACATTATTCTCGATCACAATTCTTCCATTTTGCCTCCAGTCTACATTGACTATTCTTTCTTTCTTTCTTTCTCTTACTTCCACTCACACACCACACACTTAATTTAGCGCTCCTCATTTGTGTGTGTGTGTGTATGCGTGTGCGTGTGTGTGTACACACATTTTCTCAGTATCACTATAATTTCTGATTTTCTTTCATTTTCGTTCCATATTTCTTTTTCTCCAATTTTCTTCCCCCATCTTGTTCATTTTCGAAAAGGACAATCTCCAAAACAAATTTCTCATAATGTTAAAACTGTTGCTATTACTACTACTACTACTATGACTCATGTCGTTGTTGTTGTTATTATTCTTATTGTTATTACTGAAACCCATAAAAGTAGCCATGCTGGAGCACCACCTTCAAAGATTCTATAAGTTACAGCGATTTCCAGTTCTTATTTCAGTTTCTTACTTCTTGTATTCATCTCTGTTTGTTGAACTGCTAATTTCATAGAACACAAACACCACTGGTTTTTAAACTGATGTGAACATAAATACACACAGACACACGTAATATATTGGCTTTTCAGATTTCTTCAGTGTTCTTATCTATACCAAATATGCACTGAATCATCATCATCGTCATCATTGTCATCGTTTAACATCCATTTTCCATGCTGGCATGGATTGGATGGTTTGACTAAGGACTGGCAAGTCAGGAGGCTGCACCAGACTCCAACCTGATCTGGCAGAGTTTCTACAGCTGGATGCCCTTCCTAATGCCAACTACTCCGAGAGTGTAGTGGGTGCTTTTTACAAGCCACCGGCATGGGAGCCAGTCAGACGGCACTGGTATCAGCCACGGTCGGATGGTGCTTTTTACAGGAGCCAGTCAGGTGGGGGGGACCTGGCATCGACCACATTCGGATGGTGCTTTTTATATACCACCTGCATGGGGAGCCAGTCAGGTGGCACTGGCAATGAATGAACGACTATATTTGGTTATAGAATTAAAATAATATTTTTTATTAATGTTGATTGCTTACTTTGAGGTTTTCAGCAAACCTTTCCAGTAAACATGTACCTTGTGCATATTGACACATAAGAGGTGCAGCAGTAGTATCACAAGAAGGTTAACAGAAAAAAAGTAGCGTTTGTTTGTAGCAGATGTGCAGGTACATTAAACACTAGGAGTGTACAGAAAATAGACTCCCTTAAATGCCAGCAGGGGAGGGGGTCCTTAGAAGTAGTAGACAGTTTCTGTTACTTCGGTGACCATGTTAGCAGTGGAGGAGATAGTTCTGAAAGTATAGCTGCTAGAATAAGAAGAGGATGGGCAAAGTTCAGAGAGCTACTACTACCCTTGTTTGTAAGAAAGGCTTCTCCCTCAGAGTGTAAGTGATTTGTAAGAAAAATTGGGTATACAAGGCATCAGATGTAGTGTGCAAAAGAGAAGACTGCACTGGTATGGTCATGTGTTGCATATGGATGAGGGCAGCTACACTAAAAAGCATTGATCTCTAATCATGGAGAGAACATGTGGAAGGGGTAGATCCAGGAAGATGAGAGACAAAGTGGTGAGAAAGGATTTTTAGACATTGGGCCTCACAGAGACGACAAGGGACCAAGACTTGTGGTGGTTGTTGTGCATCAAATTCTCTCTCCTCATGCACTACACCTCTTCCATCTCTCTTCTTTGCCCCTGTAACCTACTCAAACATGGCATCTCTTTTCTCCATCTGTCAATGGTACAGTCATTACTGCTGCGAGCATTCCTTTAGCCTCTTCAACTCTTGCACCCATTCCCTCAACTATCTCCAATCTTTATAGGTGTTGTCTACCTACTTCCTTCTCTCCCACTTTCCCTATTTCTTCCCCCATACACCCTTGCAAATCTTGTCTATTATTACACCACCCCATAGTGTGTACTGGTTGTCTTTTACATCTCACTGGCATAGGTGTCTTTCACCTGTCATCTGCACAGGTGTCATTAATACATCACCAGCACAGGTACCATTCACGTGTCACTGGCACTAGCCATGACCACAAATTCACTTAGCTTGACATGTCTTCTCAAGCATAGCAATGTGCCAGAAGTCAGTCATTGTTGCCACGAGACTCAACATCTGAAGATCACATTTCACCACCTCATCCCACATCATCCTGGGTCTACCTCTTTCACAGGTTCCTTTCATAATTAGAGGTTATCACTTCTTTATGCACCTGTCCTCATCCATATGCATCACATGACCATACCAGTGCAGTCTTCTCTCCTGCACACTTCATCTCCATAGCAACAAAGAAAATACTTTTTTTATACTGTATTACTTTTTTCTGATTCCTTACTTAACATTAAAATTTACATGCAACAAACTTTTTCTCACCATTGTACCTTCTGGTATTTCACTGTCTAATCACTGATCAATCAACAGTTTTGCATTAATAGCTATGACTAAAGTTATGCCTCACAGAAATAACATAAAAGTTACCTTTGAGTTGTTCTGCTCCAGACCAAATTTGGGCATCGACTTTCTTGACTCCATTCTATTAATGATTGTATATTAAGTTACAAAAAAATAGGGCTTTTTAAATTGTATAAATTATTTTATGTTAATGCATCTCTATTAATACACATTCTCTGTCACCATGAGCAACAAATCTTTTGAATTCTCAAAGGAATTAGTTCTGAAAGCCTGTTAGCAATCATCTTGCTGATTTCTTCCCATTCTCATCAGCTATTTCAATTTCTTCTAAATGTATGGAACCCTCTTTGTTTTTTGTCTTCAGCATTGAGTTAATAAACAATTGGCTTCACTTATTCAAATGAATGGAGATAATTATCCATGCAAATTTGCTGTGTCACCTCAAATCACTATCATCGAAAATCCTAACTGCACAGTTGACCAATTATCTTTGTTGTGTCTGTTAGAGATTTGTAGATCTCAATGAGCTAAAGAAGCTGTTTGTCACATTCTGTTCTACCAGCTTTGACAAACAGGCATAAAATGGTGATGCTTATAAATGAAAATCAGATCCAGGCATTCTCCCAACATGTAATAACAGTGTAAAATAATTTAGCCTGACATTTAAAAACATTGTACAAAACTATCCCCTGAAACAATAAGTTCAATTTTGAAGACGGGGCAAGCAGAGAGTAAGACAGATTCTAGAATCTGCAGTTGGTGTTGATGCTGCTACACTGATCATTTGATGATAATTCCATCTTGCCTGAGTTGATTATCTCAAGCCAACAATTAAGCTTCTACCTGATTATATAAGTTACAGAAACCAAATTTTCCTCAACAATATCACTACTTGCCTTTTAAGGTAGATCACATGTTTGTAGTTCTAAATATTAGGAAATCATTCAATAACAGGAATGGCCTCAATTTAAAATGGCAATAGAATATTCTCTTTGATTGTCTCCCTTCATGTGATAGTTTCTGATTGTTTTAAGCAGAGCCAAATAAATAGTACCTCAGAACAAGAATTTTCTTAACTGCCTGATTCTTTCAACATATCAGAAACCCTTCCTGGAACTTCTTTCCCTATTTTCAAACTCTTATTTCTTTTACTAACCAGCAGTAAACTAATCTCCTCAAATAGCATATAAGCTGACCCTCCTGCTAAGTCTTCATATTAATTAACTTCTTAAGATTAATACTTCTATGCTTCTTTTTTAATTGTCACAAAGAGCAAGTGTCAGAAAGAGTAACCTTACCCACTCATCTCTTTGCTCCAGCTTTTAATACTTTTATCATGATCATCCCAGACCGCTAGTTTGTTTAGAAAGTTTTACACGTGCCTATTGAGGTAGGAATTGTCCATAACCTTTATCACCTTTCTCTTGTTCAATGACATTCTTGATATGGTTTTCTATTTCACTTAGGAATTGTTTAGGTTCTCTGAGTGGTTTGCTACAGTTTCAAACTTCATAGCATCTTGCACAAGTAGCCTCAATGGTTTTTTCTTATGGTCACTTGAATTCCTTTTGTTGTAGTTTCATAGAACTATCAATTATTATCAAAATAGTTGAAATCAAATATTTTATGGAAACAAAAACAAGCAAATGAAATGAAATATAAGGATTGAACAAAAATACCAGAATTTTCTGAAACATAAATATTTGTATAATACTAAAAACAGCTCCTAAATTAGTAGTTTTAATGCCTTCTTTTTTGGTTGGAACATTTATCAACAATGACATACACATTAAAAAGAAAATAGACAGTGTTCCCAGTTTAAAATTTGGGAGTTCCGTTTTAATACACTTGACTTTGAAGATCGTAATTCTTCTTATTTGCAGTCTCCATTGACTTATTCCAGCACTGAAAATATATAAAAAGTATTATGCTAAGTCAAATGCATATTAATATATATATATATATATATATATATATATATATATATATATATATATATATACACATACATAACAGGAGCAATATTTTCGTCAGTCTAGTCAAAGAATTTGTCTTAAATTTAACAATCACTAACTTGAAACCTTATACTTTACTTCGATCCAAATTTCCTACCTTAGACTATACATAAAACATTTTATTTTCTTCTTCATTTTAAATGTTTTAGTATTATAATGTCCTTAAACATCTTTCAGATTTTTTTAAAAGCTTTTTGAAACTGTTCTACAAGAGAAATCTGTCAGAAATGCCAAAGTTAGAGAATTCCTAGTCTGATCTGTGATAAGAGAAAGGATAATCTCATTTGAAATATCTCAGCTCTCTATCTTTTAGATTCAGCACACCTAGATTTTAAATTCTGTTTATTTGATCCAATATAAATTGGTGAGGAGGGGGGTGGGGACAGATATGAGAGTAGTATTATTACTTCACTGAAACTGTAGTTATAATCATCTAATAATAATAATAATAATAATAATAATAATAATTCCAATCATTGTTAATGTTGTTACTGGAGAGAATAACAACTATTGTGTGTATTGAAGTGAAGAAACATGTCAATATACATCGATTGATCAATCATTGATTGTATGGTAGAGTCGGGGAGCGTACATTGTGCTAAATCTGGTTATATTTCATCTCAGCTAGTTTCTGTCGTGTGTAGTGGAAGGGATATGGATGTCAGCTGCACACAAGAAATCCCACCTTTTAGATTAGATTTTATCATTGTTAGATTAAAATGTGTGTTGTGAGTGAAATATTAAAATATTCTGTATTCAGAAGTGTGTCATGTACACAGTTACGAAAAACATCAAAGCATTTCTTTATGTCTTTGCATGATTGAATGCATATATATGTGTATGCATGAATGCACCACTACCACCACCATTACCATCATTGGAACACTTGTTTTCCCGGGCTGGCATGAGTTGTATGAATTTACTACATACATATTTTAACTATATTTCTCTATAGTATGACATGTGTATTATGAGTGTAAATGTTTATCTTTCAGTCCATCCCTTTTTGTTGAATCGGTGCAAATAGAATATTACTCACATGAAACTTGAGTAACCAATTTTGAAATTTATCTATTACTAATTGAATCATTTTATTTTAGAAGTTCAAATAAGTTTCTCTTTTACAGTTGTACAAGGATACAAAAGCTAAAAATGTTGGTAAACCTTGAAAACTACAGGCTTCATCGAAGCTACACAACCTTTGCAATTTAATGAAAGAGGAATATTTATTTTAATTGATGAATTTCTTGTTTCAAAATTACTGGGTTCCTCTTTATTTTTTTCACTAAGGCCTTAGAAATGTTGTTGATTAACCCCAGATCAGCTCTGAACCAATGTACCTGCAATGAAGAGGTTCCAAATATAACATAGCATCTTGGACTGCTATATTTAGTAGATCAAATGAACCTATGGATGCTCTCTTTTCAGCTCATAGACCAAGTGTTGTTTATAGTAATGTCAGTATCCTAATGTTACGTACATCTTCAACTCAGGCTAGTTTTGTATTTTTTTCATGACTTCACTATGAATTAGTCATGATGTCACCATTTTGCTAATATGAATTTAATGACAGCTAGTGTTTCTTTTACCAATGACCACCACTCTACATAAATGTATGGCATAATATGTTTATATGTTTTCATATTCACTTGAAAGAACTAATGTTATAAAGTACCTATGAATGTTGATTTTTAATATTAAGATGACTGAAGAGCAACTGAATGGGTTTGCATGCTTATTTTAGCTGTGTATATCTGTGTATGTATGCCTTTGAGCAATTTATGAGTGTATATGGCTGCGTTTGTCAGTGGCTATATTTGTGTGTATGAGCATGTATGTGTATGTAATTCTGTGTATGTATGCTACATGAATATTGTGTGCTTATGTTGTTATTTCTATATGTGTTTCTGCATCTACTTCTCTGTCTGCAATCAAACACTGGAGTTTCTCCTCCCAACTGAATCAGGTTTCTATTCTCCTTACAATAACTAACTTTGAGAAATATTCTGCTACCATAGAAAGAAATTGCCAATATTCACTCCATTTCCTCACCATTTTGTTCCTTGTCTTCTCATCATCGTTGTCTTCCTCCTCCTCCCCCTCCTTCTTCTCATCCTCCTTTTCTTCATCATTATCATCATAGTCATCATCATTATCATCATCATCATCCTCCTCATCATGTGTGGAAATGAAATACAATCCATTTTACTGAAATTACTCATATTTTCCCCAGATTTGCAGCTGATAATTAATTAGAAACGTAGGTAATTAATTAACAGATCATTTAAGGGATGATGACTACTCCCCACTCTTACTTAGTTCATTTTTCTTTTATTTATTTTTTTTTTATCATGGATATCAAATGTTATCTTGTTAATGATACTTCTTAAATGAACAGCAAATCACTGGGTCGTAACAAGGCAAGCCCTGTAGCATCAGCTTGCAGTCATTTAATGAAGAGTTTCTCTGAGATTTCATCTTGATTGTAGATAAAACCATCATGTAAAATTAATATAAATATTTTAAGTTTTCTATTTTCAGAAACATGTAATTCTGCAATAAATAAATTTTGCTTTTTACTATTTTTATCCTTTTTTATCTTCTCTTTCATTTTGCTATGAAAAAGTAGAAACTGTTGCTTTCATTTAGATTGCAGCAGACCTCTAATCAATGTCCCAGCGCCTAAAGCGAGAGAAATGTATTTTGTATTAGTTTTGCTTCATTGCTTATGTTTTCCAAGTTCTCTTTATTACATTTTAATGCATAGTGCTCATTAACATCTCAAGTTAAATGCCTGAAACCAGATCAAATATGTTAATTGCAACAGTTAGCCAATAAAACAAGATACACTGAGGAATGTCATATTAAAATTAGAAATTTAAAAATAAATTACACAAATGCAATAAAAAAAAAAAGAATTATTTCTTTTGAACTGAGTACTTTGCAATAGCAACAGAATGGATTAGATTATCTACACAGAATGGATTAGATTATCTACACCTACTTTTATAATACATTCAGTAAGAAACACATCTACAGATATAACAGTTTAGTCTCACAAGCTATGAGAGCACACACCACATTCTATTGGATAGTATTTGGAAGTAGGGTGTACAATGTGTATACTCTCTTTACTCTCTTTTACTTGTTTCAGTCATTTGACTGTGGCCATGCTGGAGCACCGCCTTTAGTCGAGCAAATCGAGCCCAGGACTTATTCTTTGCAAGCTTAGTACTTACAAAGAAGTACTCGGTAAACAACATCGGTAGCCAATCGATGTTGGGGGGACAAACACAGACACAAAAACATATACACACACATACATATATATACATATATATATATATATATATATATATATATATATATTTACGACGGGCTTCTCTTGGTTTCCATCGACCAAATCCACTCACAAGGCTTTCGTCGGCCCGAGGCTATAGTAGAAGACACTTGCCTAAGATGCCACGCAGTGTGAATGAACCCAGAACCATGTGGTTAGTAAGCGAGCTATTTACCACACAGCCTCTCCTGAGCCTACATATATCTTTTTTTTATAAAAAAAAAGGAGAGGATCCCATTATTTGTTGGTGGGGGTATGGAATGTCATTTTTCTGTGTTCAGTAATGGTTTGTGCCTCCTGATGAAGAATTCTTCTTTAAATTTTTGGAAATGGTCATTGTCCGATCGTAACTTAAAGAAGGGGAAGATTGTGAATTTTCCCTTTGTTGTTGGTTAAATGACATGAAATCTTCAAGATACAGAAGATTAGTTTTACAAATTAAATATTTTCATCGAAATAAAATTACTTGCTTGCTTTTGGTTTTGACCTTTCCAGTAAACTTGGACTAGAAGTAGATAATGCCGAGAGTCCTCATTATTTTTATTTTCTAATCACTTTTGATGCTGGCATGAGGTAGGTGAGTCCACAATCTGAACCAGTTCTTAATTGAAGTTTTTACCTTCCATAACAGTTGCAACTATGTCTCATTTGTACAGGATATTTTTGGTAAGGTTTCCACAGCCAGTTGCCTTTACAGAGAATACTGAATGCATTTTATCATGTCACTAACATTAGAGGGGTGATAATATCCTTGGTAAGACTAAAGAGTCTTTCCTATTATATATTGTCTTCGTTCTTTAAAGATAACATGGTAAAGAGATTGATGGAGACAAAACCATCTGAATGTTTGCACCAGTGGATCTTCTGCTTGTTGTCACTCATTGTATTTCTTTCTCACTTCCTTTATGCGGTTCAGCCTCTTATGATCAGTATTCACTACATGTCTTCGTAGATTTCCCTCATTCATTCGCTCCATGCACCTCAAACACTCAACACCTCTTTATACAACTGATATCATCCATATGCATCATTCCACTGAACCAGGGCAGTTTTCTCTCTTACAAACTACATTTGATTTCTTTTACATCTAACTTTTCTCCCAGTTCATTTATGCTCCATTAAGGAAATCTTGCTTTCTTTTTTACTCCATATTCAAAGCTCTAGCCTAGCTATCATACAGCATCATATCTGGTACATGAACTTCATAAGTCCTAAAAGAGAAACTTTTCCTTACCTCATTACTATAAATTACTCCTTGAATTTCTTCTACCCAATTTTTACTCTGGTTATGACACATTTGAATCAGTGACTTCCATTGCTGTTAGTCACAAAAGCTATCAGCAACTTTCATGTTAAATAAGTAACAAAAGTTATCAACTCTTTCTGAAAGAATTTATTTCCTATGTGTGCTGCTCCTGTGTGCTTTCCACATCTGAAGTGTAATAAATGACAGATGAGACATTATGAATGAAGATTAATAATATACACGAATATAACACATCTTCATCCATAGGAAATCGATGACCTTGTAAACCATTTTTGAACAGTCCAAATATATGATAGTCGGAAGGAGTGAGGTCTGGGCTGTAGACAGGGTGTTCCAGCACCTCAAAACCCAATTGCAGTCTGGGCAGCCGTGTGTGGGCGTGCATTGTCATGCAACAACAAAGCTTTCTTTCACAATAGGCTTCAGTGTCTGGTGTGAATTGCTGGCTTCGGTTTGTTGGCCAGCAAAGCACTGTATCTTGAACTGTTGATCGTACACCCCTTTTCCAGAGAAATCAGATTACTGCTTTTTGTTCTTCTTTGGTGCACTTTGTTAGTAGAGCACCCATGCTTAACTGTAAAGCCAGGAAGAAAAAATGGCATGATCAGGCTCAAACTTCGATCACATGACCACGGTAGTACCAACTACAAGCACGCACGTGCAGAAGCCAGTACGACAATAATAAAGATATGTTATGGTGAAAGTGTGGATAATTTTTGACTTCCTCTCATACAAAATGATGGGGTATTGGCTTAAAGAAGCAAGAACAAATCGAATAGCAAATACAAACACATTTTACACCATACTTCCAAATACTATCCAATAGAATGTGGTGTGTGCTCTCATACCTTGTGAGACTAAACTGTTATATCTGTAGCTGTGTTTCTTACTGAATGCATTATAAAAGTAGGTGTAGATATATGCATGTGTATGGATGCACATTTTTATATATATGTGTGCATATGCATGAATATATCCATGCATGTGTGTGTATGTATATGCGTGTGTGTAGATAGATATGTGTGTGTGTATGTATGAGTATATCTGTGCATGTGTGTGTATGTATATATATGTAAACATGGGTGTGTGTACATATATGCATATGTGTATGTATGGATAGATATGTGTGTATTTATTTATTTATTTATTTATGTACGTATGTATGTGTACATTTGTATATATGTATGTTTGTAGACATGTATATGCATGTATATATCATCATCATCATCATCGTTTAACATCCGCTTTCCATGCTAGCATGGGTTGAATGATTTGACTTAGGACTGGTGAAACCGGAAGGCAACACCAGGCTCCAATCTAATTTGGCAGAGTTTCTACAGCTGGATGCCCTTCCTAACATCAACCACTCAGAGAGTGTAGTGGGTGCTTTTACGTGTCACCCGCATGAAGGCCAGTCAGGCGGTACTGGCAACGGCCACACTCGAAATGGTCTTTTATGTGCCACCTGCACAAGAGCCAGTTCAGGGGCACTGGCAACGATCTCGCTCGAAAATCCTACGAAGGCCAGTCAGGCGGTACTGGCAACGGCCACGCTCAGAATGGTGCATCTTATGTGCCACCCGCACAAGAGCCAGTCCAGGGGCACTGGCAACGATCTCACTTGGCTTGCTGGGTCTTCTCACGCACAGCACATTTCCAAAGGTATATATATATATATATATATATATATATATATATATTTAGAGAGAGAGAGAGAAAGAGAAATGTATTTATACATTTCATATTTTTCATTATACATACAGAAGCAAATATGTGAGCTAGCATGATCTTCCCCACCTCACCTCCCAAACCAAAACATATAAAAAAAACTTCTATCAACAAACATTTTCATCAAAAGACACCTCGTTAACATCACCACCCCAGACACACACCTAAAACAGAAAATTGCTAAAAGAATTTGGAAAAACATCTGGTCATTAGAATTCTGACTAAAGGTCAACTATTCAAATGGCTTCACAAAGCTTTAACTCCACCCCTAGTGTCTTGTGTTGACCATTCACTACTTTCTTTCAGCTATCATTCTTCAACAGTCTTTCACTCCCACACTGATTAACAAACCCCAACCCTACCCCAAACACACCCAAATCCCATATATACAATCACAAAATCCTCAGATCTGTTTGACAAGGAATGCCAGAAAGTTTTCCAAAGAAGTTAACAAGAAAATTTATTTTAAAAAATCCCCACAACCAAATTAACAAAAAGTTACAAGATCTATGAACTAAAATTTATACAAAAAAATTAAAAAATGATAAATTAAACTGATTAGAACTACCAGTAAAGTAATTCTTTTATTTTTTTCAAATATACATAACTGTACCAAGGATCTTACACATTTTCCAATATATATATATATATATATATATATATATATATATATATATATATATATATATACACACACACACACATAGATGCAGATGTAGCAGAGACAATTTTAAATATGTCATGTCTTGAAACATTGAATCTGAGCAATCTATTCAGTAGTGTGTCATATGATGATTAACTGACATTTGAATTGTAACTTTTAACTTGTTTGTCTTCCTGCCAATAGTCACAATATAAAGTGAAGATTATCACTGTAACATATACCAAAATACAGCAGATTATCTTGCTTCAGTAACTGTGGATGATAATAGAAAAACTGAGCAGAAAAGTTGTAGCATTAAGAAGAAAATGATGACAGTAAATTATAGACATGAATGACACAAGAGTAAAGGAAAAAACAAAGCAAGACTTGCAAATAAATGTTCTATTATAAGAAACATTGAAAATTGTTGTGAAAACAATAAAACTGCATCAATTCAAGATACGAAAATAAGGATTGGAAGCATTAGCAATATTTATGGAGCAATATTTATGATTTTGTAACACTATGAAATTGATTATCTAAGCATCTTCTCTACAATTATAGAGAATGAGATTCTCATTGGAATTGAATAATCTTTTACTGTTAATTCCTGTTGGTTGTACAAATCTAAAACTTGAATAGGAGTTCACAATTTCCATATGACATATAAAATAGTAAGACAAACAATACTGCAGAAAAATATTCTGTTTTGAAAAATATTCAGAGAAAAGAAGTATCATTAGGACAAACAACAAACAATCAATGATGAGGATAAAACAAGTTTGTCCTGGATAAGAAAGCTTTCCAAATCTACTTTGCTGAAGAAAGTGTGAATATGGACTGAAAGTGGACAACACTTTTAAAAGGACGAAATACTGAAAGTAACTTTAAAGGTTTTAAAGTTAACTTAGCCAAGACCAAGGTTCCAGTAAGCAAGAAATCAGACAGGACCATTCCCCCTCAGGTAAATGGCCCTACTCTATGTGTACGAAAGGTGTAGGCAGGAATTCCATACAGTGTACCCAATGCAAGCTATGGACACACAAGAGGTGCAGTAGAATCACAGTTAAGGTTAAGAGAGAAAATAGTTTTTGTTTGTGGAAGATGCACAGGTGTTATGGTTACATGGGAAATGATTTTCTCAAGTACCCTGGGGGCTCCCTAGAGATAATAGATAACTTCTGTTACCTTGGTGATCTAATTAGCAGAGGAGGACAATAATCTAAAAGTGTAGTCACTAGAATAAGAGAAGGATAGAGGAAGTTTAGAGAGCAACAACTCCTACTGGCAACACAGAAGCTCTCTCTCTTTCTCTTTCTTTCTCTCTCTCTCTCTCTTTCTCTCTCTTTCTCTATTTCTCTTTCTTTCTCTCTTTCTCTCTTTCTCTCTCTTTCCCTCTTTCTCTCTCTCTCTCTCTCTCTCTCTCTCTGAGTGAAAAGCAGACCATATGATGCTTGTGTACGAACAGCAATGCTTCATGGTTGTGAGACATGAGCCATGACTGCCGACTAGAGAGGAATGAAGCTAGTATGCTCCACTTGATGTGCAATGTCTGTGTGCATGTACAACAAAGTGCAAAGGTATTGAGAGAAAAGTTAAGCTTAAGACGAATCAGATGTGGTGTGCAAGAGAGAAGACCACATTGGTTTTGGTCATGTGATGCATCTGGATGAGGACAGTTGCATAAAGCAGTGCTGAGCACTTGAAATAGATAGTACTTGCAGAAGAAGTAGACCCAGGAAGACATGAGTATTGAAGGTCAATCTCTAGATGTTTAGTCTTAGAGAGGAGGATAACAAAGAACTGAGAAGACTGGCATCTTGCTGTGTTCAAGAAGACCCATCCATTACAGCAAAAATGAGATCCTAAAAGCACTCAGATATAGCTGTGTGTGGAAGGCCATGTCCCCATCTCCTCTCTGCCATACACATCAAGCATTCCTTTTCCCTCATTTATGGTTTTACATGGCTGTCGCACTCAACCTGTGAGCAATATACTGCACATATTACATCCCTAACCCTAACCCTCACCCTACGTCCATTCCTCATCATCCTTACCCTTATTATTTCAACCAATTACCTTCTTTCTGTGCCTTCAGCCTTTGCACTCTTCCCTTCTCTCAGTCTCCATTCTAAACTCCTCTCTTAACTGCTATCATTTTCAATGATCTCCCATATCTACCCTCATAACCCACCTAAAATAGCCTCTTATGTATCTCTATCTCACCCCCCCCCCCACCTTCATTGTTCCTTCATCTTACATATCGTTCTACTACTTTTTGTTCTGTTCCCCTCCTTGAACCCCTTCTATATCTTCCACCTCTCACCTCTGCATACTGGGGGTTTCAAATCCTCTCTGCCCCATCCTTCATTTCACTCACTACGCCAACCTTTACCTTCTTTTGTTTACTTTTGCCTCATACTCTCTTATCCCATCCCATAATCCACTATTCTTATCCTCTCTTATGCTCACTTTCTTGTTACCTGTACCTTAAGAGTTTGCTCCAGCACCCCATCGCGACACCCTCCCCCTCTTATTATCCTTCAGCCACATAACTCCTCTATAGCAAGACACTTGTACTCCCCCCTCTATCATACATTAGTCTTTCAACATCTGGCATACAGCCACTCATCTCCACCTTCCCCTCTCAGATGCTTCTCAGTTATGGGAGCTCCCCCCCTTTCCCTCTCCTCCTCTGTTCTTTCTTTTTTCGTTCTTGTCTTGCTAGTTACATGGCAACCTCACTAGTGCCAGTGGCATGAAAAAGGGCACCCACTACATTCTGTAAAGTGGTTGGTTTTATGAAAGGCATCTAGCTGTGGAAATCATGCCAAAGATGACATTGAGACAAGCCAGTCCCTGTCAAACCATCCTACCCTTGCCAGCAGGGAAAGCAGATGTTAAACAATGATGTTTGAGTGTCATATACAGAATTTAACAAACCGTCTCAACCACTATTTTGGCAGTAACGAAGCAGGAGTGCCTAAAACACTATTTAAAAATTGCTGTGATATATTGAATATGCACATAGTAAATATTTAGGCTTTTATTACGTTGACAAACACCTGTGTATACAATACAGCCTCTATATTCCTTTTCTAATTTAGATAACAATGATTTAGATATCTTCTTTTGTTCAAAATGAGTGACTTATTTGTATATAAAACTCTTACAGTGAACAATGTGAGAAAATTTTAATGTAACATAATCATCTTGATAAAGCTAAATACAATTAAATAACGATTGACTTTTTCGTATGTAACCTGAAAAGCAAAATAAAAGAGACTGGATGGGGAGTATAAATGAAAATATCATTTCCTCTCAGTCAAAAAATATGGCTGGCAATTAGGACTCGTGTGGGCACTTGCATTTATTTTACATTATTTAAAAAATTTGCCTTTATATTTTCCAGCTATAATAAGCAATTTTCAATTTGCATCTATTTCATTTACTTGATTTATTGAACACAACAGGGTGGAATAAGGATGCTTTGGAGAAGAAGGAAAGGAAATGAATGCTGTAAATAATATATGTTTAGGGAGATGGACCATTAAAGATCTGTTTTGTGAATGATTGGCTTCTATTAAAATCTTTGTTAGCTTTTTCACAAAAACCTGATGTGAAAGAAGAGAAACATAAATCTGAAATTGACTTTGTGTGACATACCTTAATGAAAATACTATTATTTTATAATTCATTTAAAATTAACTTGTAATAATATCATCTCAATTAAATTATTCTTCCAACTCATTAACTAAAACCAAATTACCTCAAATTACTCCATGTTACTCATATTAAGATTGATGAGAATTACTATAAGTGATTTATTAGTTAGTTTCTATTAATTGATCTTAAACATCTTTGTTGAAATGGAGTTTAGTGAATCTAAACAAGTTTCTTATATAAAGTATGACACTAAGGTTTCTGGCATGATTGGTTGACTTGTTAGAAATAGGAACTAAATTTCCCTTATATGGTGTTTGAAAGAAAGAAAGGAAATAACAGTTATAAAACTAAAAAGAAAGCATATTAATGTTTTATTTTTATCTCTAGCAGTTGGCTTTCTTCAATTATCCAAAGAAATCATGTCCTTCATTGTTTACTGACACAAATAATGTAAATTATTGAGTGTACTTTATTTCTAGTGTTCATCTCTTATTCCAGTATTTTATTTATTGCCAACATTGTTATTAATATTTCAACTGTACCAATTAGTTAAAGAATCAAATTGATATTTTCAAATAATTTTCTTATTTCCATGCTGCAGTAATTTAATAATAGTTTCTCTAAGAGAGTAGTTATCACTTTGACATCATACTATGAAGCTAGATTTAAAGAATCAAGTGAATTTTCATAATTATTTTTTATAAACTCTTTTTGATAAAGTGTTGCTTTTTAGCGAAGTTAATTAAATTTACAGTACCAAACTGGGAAAATCAGAAATTACTGGAAAGTTTGACAAATACAGCCATTAAGGAAATAAAAACTAGAATAGGTTGTTTTACAGAATAAACTATATTCTTGTCAGGGAATTCGAAAATTAACTAAATATGAAACACTACAAAGTTAAATTCAGTAGTTTTTTCAAATACTGAAAACTTGTATAAAATATTCTTTACAAAATATGAATTTTTTTTTTTTTTTGAATAAAAAATTTTTTCAGGCTTTATTCATGGCATATAGTATAGATGTTTTGAATCTGCTTTTAATCTTTAAAATATTGGCTTACTAAAAAATATTTTATATATTACATTTTTACAATTTTTGAGTGCTGGGACTGCTAAGTCTTAAACTTCAGGACAAGTAAAGATGTAATTCCTTGCCAAAAAGCTAACATATCAACAAGGATCTAGTGAGTCCATTGCAACATATATATTTAGTTTTGTACAACACAAACCGGTGTTTGGTTGTATATTCCTCTGCTTGCACCTTCATTATCAAGATGAAAATGGTGATTCACTCAACTTTGTAATTGAGACCAATACACTGTTGTAGTTGTTTTATTGTTTAACTACACATCAGCCCTGATCAAACAGGCCTATGGTCAAAGGTTTTCAGATCATGAATATCTTGGTTGAACATTTCATATTTAACATGAATAGCTTGACTTTTTTATACATTTAACTGTCACTTCAGTTTTTTTTTAAAAACAAAACACATGAAAGGGAGATTTAGTTACTATTTTTAGCATATCAAGCAATCACATAAAAAAAAACATTACTGTCTTACTTTATGCACCATCAGCATTCCATCTCTTAACCTAACACACCTGACCCCAATTTTTTATATTTTATATTTAAGTTATGAACATCTCCATCAAAATCTCATTAAAATATGTTATAAAATTTCTGTCAGACAACACCAATTCAGTAAGCTTCAATATTCAAAATTACTGACATTTTATCATACTCATCCAGATCTAATTATATTAAGAATTAATTGAAACCTAAATAAATTCATTGGGTTAATTTACACACTAAACAAACTGGTGTCCCTTTATTTTCTATATTTCTTCTCTTCTTTCATTTTATAGCACATTCCTGTTTTATATCCGGCAGCTAATAACTGGTAAACCTACCATTGCAGAAAAAGCTTTCTCAAAATATAGAAAACCTCATGAAACTATTAGCCCAAACTTAAGGAAACTGACCCAGAACATTTAAATTTCTGAGTAGCAAAATAAAAACATTTTTATTTCTTTTGAATACCTAAGCTTCACTAATTGCTCATGAGCTGTAGGTTACATCTTCTAATTTATTAGGTACATTTGATGAAGTTAGTTTAGCATACAATATATATTACACCATTTCTCTGGCTGATAAATCCTTAAGAAGTTGTATAATGAGTAATTAAGATAATTGCAACTTTACTATCAAAATTTGAGATGAGAATATGTACAGATGTGACTGAAGATGGCAAAGTATCAAACAAAATGTTTTTTGGTGTCGGGTAACTCACTCTTTATATTCCAGGTTCAAATTTTGCCCTGATCGTCTTTGCTTTCCATTTTTCTGGGGGCAATGAAATCAGTCAGGTACTGAAGAGATTGATATGAATAAGAATGGCCTTAGTCCAGTGATTAAAATATGTCAAGCTGATACTGAAATAATATTTTAAGTTTTTAAAGGTTCTATTGTCATATATTATTAGAAGGGATAAGTCTATCAAGATTTGAGTAGTATATAGGTTAGAGGCTGTAGATATCTTCTGCTACTCAGATGACCTAATAAGTAGTGGAGGAGGGTGTTGCAAAAGGGAAATTGCTAGAATAAGAATAGGATGGAAAAAATTCAGAGACCACTTACCCCTGTTGGCAACCAAAAGTCTTTCTCTCTCTCTTTCTCTCTCTCTCTCTCTCTGACTGAAAGGCAGATTGTATGATGCTTAAGTACAAAAAGCAATGCTACATGGTAGTGAGACATGGGTCCCAAATGCAGAAGATAAGTGAAGACTAGAGAGGAACGAAGGTAGTACGCTCCATTGGATGTGCAGTGTCAGTGTACATATATGAGAGTAGAGAGAAGTTCGGCATAAGAAGAATTAGATGTATTATACAAGAGAGAAGATTGCACTGGTTCAATCGTGTGATGCATTTGGATGAGGACTGTTGCATAAAGAAGTGCTAATCGTTTGAAGTGGATGGAAATTGTGACAGAAGAAGAACCAGGAAAACAGAGGACAAATATTGAAAGCTGATCTCAAGATGCTGAGTCTCATGGAGGACATGACAAAGGACCAAGATACCTGGCACATTGTTGTGCTTTAGAAAACCTGTCCACCACAACAGAATTAATATCCAAAACCACCTTGGTAAATATATGTAGAGCTCTGCCCCACCTCTATTCTCACTGACCCATCAAGCTTCCCACCCACACACACACACACATCTTATTCCTTAACACTCATCACTTCTTCGGCTACCATAATCCTCTGAGAGCAGAATCAGCACATAGTACATTCTCTCCTTTTCCTGCCTTCCTCTTTCTTTCCACTCTTTTATTCCCCATTATCTTCCCCTTGGGCCACTTTTATATCTCTTACCATCAACCACTACAGTCACCTTTATCCCATCTAACCATCTCTTCTCACATCCCTATGAAACTCGCCCCTCTGTACCACTTCACCTCTGTTCACCCCCCCACCACCACCACCACTATACCTTGAAGATATGTCCTAACATATATCCACCACCATCTCTCTCATTCTTTCTATCTCTATCTTTTTCTCGAAGTCTCTCACTCCCTTCTCCAACTAGGGTATCTCTGTATCCCTTTTACACCTAAAGAGACACCTCTCTCTATCCCTCTATTCTTTAAATCTCTCATCAATAGGCACAAAGCCATCTACCTCAATTACTCCCTCCAATCATGGGGACTTTGTCTTGACTGACAAGGTACTTGGTGACCCCATCAATGCAGGTACCATGAAAAATGCACCCAGTACTTTCTGTAAAGTGATTGACTTTTGGAAGGGCATCCAGCTGTAGAAGCCATTCCTGAACAGACAATAGAGCTTGACATGGTCCTTTGGACTGCCATCCCCTGTCAAACCATCCAACCCATGCTTACATGGAAAACAGACGTTAAGTGATGATGATAATGATGAAGTATAGGGTTTGTTAATTGTGAAGTCTGTAATGATTTAACCTGGCCATGTCAACAACACAAACTTAAGACTTTTATGCTGTAAAGAGTGATTCTTTTCATATGAACTATTCCTTTCAAATGACTTGATTATTAAAAATGAAAAATGTTATTCGCCATTCTTCAAGAACTACAATGATTGCTAGATTTGAGACACAATTAGAGGATATTGAAAATATTTACTTATCATATACTTCTACCTTAAGCAATTTGTCAGTAGTTGCTTGGATCTCAATGTTTGATTGATGAGCAGATCAATAGAATGGGAGACAGAAAGAGGAACTATAGAAGGATATAGTGAAAGATATACTTACCCACACATGTAGGTAGGTGAGCAGGTGAGTTTAGGTAGGTAGGAATGTATGTCTATTGATCTGTCTATCTATTTATCCATCATCTCTCTGGAGAGATCCATCTCTATATTACCTATACATATCAGATAGAGATAAATTTATCAATACAATTTGCTTCTCTTTATAATAATAGATAAATGTAGACAAAACAAACAGACAAACATGGATAATTGTTTCTAGTTCACGCCTATGTTTTCAGACAGCTTTCCCTTAGCTTTCTTTGACAAACAATTATATGCATAGTGGAGCAATACATCTCTCTTTCTCTCTCTCTCTCTCTCTCTCTCTCTCTCTCTCTCTTTCTCTCTCTCTCTCTCTCTCTCTCTCTTCAAAAATATAAAGAAGTATTAAAAACTTTAAACATATGGGTCTAGGAACAGTGTCTGTAAACATGCCATAGATGTATAATCACTTAATCACAAGCCCATTAGATCTAATTTGAAACTTTTGTGGTAAAGGTCATGAGAATTAGTGTAAAACCCTTATCCAAGAAGAATTAAAATGCTTGTCCTGTGATAGAATCGTTCAGCCTAAACACACACACACACAGCAAAAACAAACATTACAATACACAGCATCACTTATACAATAGAGTCTGTAATTCATTGTTTGGGTTATTTATTTTTTGTTTTTAGTTTTAAATTTTTTAAAAGAAATTTGACAGGATGTTGCTGGCTAACAATATTAGAAAATCTTTTACATTAAACAGAGGATTGTGTTATATCTCTAAATATTTTTTGGTTTTGGTGAGATTGCTGATTGGATAATAAAGTTTTCTTGCAGAAAAATTTAGTTATTCTAAGGAAGCCTGTTGCCTAATATCACTTTTAGCATCAAGTATAAAAATCTAAAAATGGTTGTTCTACCTGAAAAGAAAAAACAGACAGTTTGTTTCTCTCTACCTTTGTAAGTATATTGCAATGCTATATTCACATATGTTGGCTGTGGAATATCGCTGACACACTTGCCCAATCCCAGGCAAAATGAAAATCATCAGTGTCCCCATTCTGACTTCATAGTAAAGCAAAATCCATTCCTGGACTGAAATTACATTCATGCATCCATTGCAAATAGATGCAGCTTCTTAGTGTTGTTTTCTTTTTTTGTTTTTTCAACTTTAAGACTTCTCCTTCAAACACTCATATGTTGCAACCAACAGGAGTGAGCATCACCATCATTTACATGTATATGTAAGCAGAGTCTTAAAAATGTGAAAACCTCACATTAAAAGTCTTTGACAACAAAACCTAAGAAGGAAAACAAAAGATACAGCCTTTATTTCTTTGTCCTGCATTGAATTCAAACAATAGTTATAAACATAAGCCAATACACTTCTTTCTGAAACTATAAACATATACAATCACATATTAGACAAGAAACAAAATTTAAGGCCTAAATGTTAAACGACTTGATAGGAAGAAATGACAAAAATATGGTGGATGCCTAATGACATACATAAAAATCATATCCCCACTACATAACCAAATGATATCTAATCACAAACAACATCTAACAAAAGTCTAGAAATGACAGCATTCAAAACAAAACCAACACAAAACAAATAAGCAAATAAACAGTGCAAACTCCAGTCTCACCAACTCTCCTGCTACATTACACAATACAATAGCTTAACACACTCCTAAACACCATCATTGTGGACAGACTAAAATGTACTCAATAAAATCTACAGGTACAAAATTAGTATATACACTTGATATCACCGCCTCCACCAGTATATCATGACTCTTACACTATTCACTTTCCTGACTTTTGTACATAATTCTATGTACTGTACATGCACCTTTGATGAGTTGCAGGGCACCTGAGCACTATACACAATAATTTCATTATTAGTATTGCCTTTGCACAGCTTCTAATGCTGGAGATGTACTACAGTGTCAGCTGTTCCCTACCAGTGAACTAAGGTAACACCTCTTATTTTTCGAGCACCTTCCAAAGTATTCGAGCGGTTCCAAGCAGTGCTGTTTTCTGCAAGTGCTCCACCCTTATTGCAGCCCCTATTTGTTCCACGTACTTCTTGAGATTTTTGCTCACTGTTTCTAGGGCTCCGACAATTATTGGTACTACTGCTACCTTTTTCATCGACCACAACTGCTTAACTTCCCAAGCTAACCTGTCATATCTATCGACTTTTCTTTCTTCCTTATCGTATACCTGGTTGTCAGCTGGGCATGCTATATCTATGATCCAGCATAGTTTGCTTTCTTTCTCAATTAAGACTATGTCTGGCTTCCTAGTCTATATCTCATTATTATTATTATTATTGTTATCATTTTTATTATTATTATATAACACAGGAGGTGACACAACTATATTCCAACTAACCCAGATTTTATATTCTAAACAACAGATCCATGAACGTCATCAAACCAACAACAATTCTAGCCCCAGCAATTACCTTCTGATCCATAAATCTAGTTACTGCAACCACATGGCAAATAGTACCACCAGCACTCCTTTCGCCACCCACCTATAAACACCACAATACATTTATAAATAAAAAAAACAATCAAATAAAAACATTTCACAACTTGAAAAATCTCAGTGAACCACTTACATCAAGGAACTGGATTTTCTCAAAATTCGACAACATTCCAGTCAGCAACCTAGATATTGCAGTGTGTATGCACAAAACAGTTATAGATATTTCCAAAAAGCATATCACATGAGACAATAAAAGTACAACTGCTGCTGCAGTTCTTGTGACTATCTCAACAAATAAACTCAGCAACTAAAGAAGAAGAAAACAAAGAAATAAATCGTGAAAAACAGACACATGAGCAAACATTTGTAGCCAACATAAACTACAGTTTAGTGTAACACTCTCCAAAATAATTACTGGTATCAATTCCAGTGCTGACACTTTGTGTCACAATAAGAATTTCAAGTAACCTAGTCACACTACAGTTTCAAGTAACATACTCAACGCTCTAACACCAAGCAAATGTACTTATCAAATATTTTTTGACAGTTGACCTTCAAAACCCACGCAAAGAAAACTGGAACAAAAAAAGGGAAACCATGAAGCCTCCACTTAATCTGACTTGGACACCTTGCTTCTGTTAGATGCCAATACCATTTAGTGTTGAGATGGAGAAATTCCAATATTCAGAAACCTCTGAGCCAGATAAGATCACAAGCATACACCAAAGGCCTGAAATAATCCTTACTTGAATTATTACTGACATTTTCAGAATCTGGAAACTAGGAAAAATATTCAGAATTCAAAAGCTCGAGTGAAGTAACTTATTACATATCTATCACTCTCTTTCACCTCTACAAAACAATTCTAGAAACATTCATTGTTGAGACCACTAACCCATACCTTCCTCACTTCAAATCTCAACATGGATTCAAACCACTAACACCCAGAAACTCAGCCACCCATGCCACTCACTACTTTACACAAAATTTATAACAGCATCCTTCATCAACCTGACATTGACATCAGCTCCTTCCCACAATTTTCACTCAGTTCCAAACTACTTTAACCCTCCTTAAAAGACAACATAAAACACTGATTAGCAAGCTACCTCGTAAGCTACCTCGTAAGTCACCAAAGCCAAGAATTTGCAGTTTCCTAAGCAGAGTATAATAAAGTACCTCATTCTCCCTTTACTTTTTTGTTTACCTATAAACTGCACAAACTTCCCATAACTCCTCGAGATGTACACACAGTCTCATATTCAGATGTCATTTGAGTCATTGAGTTTCCCTCTGCTGCCCAGGTCCATACCTTCTTCATACCTTCTTCAACTTTTTATCAACCATTTAGAAACGTGAATTCTAAAGTAGTCACACCTGCCAAATATGTTACATTTCTTTTCTTTCCAGAAATGCCAGAGAACATCAATTAAAAGCAACACATTAAATGACATGAACACACCTGACACACAACAGACAAAAATACTAGAAATCAGATCAAAACAAAGGAGGCAAATGTGAGTTTACAATTGATGTAGGCTTACAGTTGCTCAGGGGTGAAGGTGGAGAGGGGCTTTTTTTTTTTTTATTAGTCAATTTGGTTCTTTAAATCTATTCTATTATTTATAAGTACATTACAAACTTTCTGAGTAGGGGGATAGTGCAGTAAAACATTTTGTAAATCATCTGCATTCAGTACTAGTCATTAGAATATTCACTAAACAATTTGAAATATAGGGTCTGCATTTCACATCTAGCTTGGGTTTATTACAAGCTTTGTACAAACCTGCTAGAAATTGTTTGCAATCTGCACTAAACTTGTAGGAAACAAAAAAAAACCCAGAGAACTGACAGGTAAACACATTTGACCAACAAAAAATAGCAAATGATCTGTGTATAAACAACATGTTCATCATGGATTCTGCCAAACTGTCTGTGTAATGAATTTCAACAAATTACAAAGATCACAAAACAATGTTGTTTGCATCACGAAAGACTTCACAGAGACTTTTTACAAAACAAAACCAAAATCCTAAAAACGCAAGATGGTCATACAAGTTTGTTTCTACAACAACCTCCAATGCTAACAGTTTGTCTCATGACATGTACAACTAATCTTAAACAAAAGCATTTCCAGTTCTCTGGGTTGCTACAACTTTGTCTCTCCCATTTTGTTCAGACATAAATAAATATGTGGAAGCATTTTAATTGTACCATTGACCTTAAACACTAAATTCAGAGAAACAACAGCTATTACTTTCGCATGGCCTGACTTCATCAAAATCACCACTAATATAGGTAGATGGAACCTCTAAGTAAATTGTTTGACCTGTTAGAAATAGCAGCTAAACTACCTCCAAATCACAATGCTATTTTAAAAAAAGATAAGGCCACATTAGGTAATGTAGTCTGTAGTATATGAAAAGATAGACTGGTCATGGCTGGAATGTCTTTAATCATAGAATTTCTTTTTTATCAGAACTGATTTGGAGATAAACAATAACAAACATAGAAATAAACCAATGAGGAAACCTTTATTTTGGTCAGTGAAGCTAAAAGAAATGGCCACTTTTCAAGAAATAACCACTTTTCAAGAAATAACCACTTTTTAAAAGATATGAGAAATTGTAATCTGAGATGGATTATTTCTGAAAATTAGTTGAGATGATTGTGGTTTAAATGGTTTTGATCAAAGGTCTGTTCAACTTGAGGCTAAAAAACAACAACAACAGAAACGGAATCTTTCAGCCGAAAACTTTCAGTTGTACAACTATAACAACAATAACCAATATCCATCACACTCACTAATACCATTAAATTAATCAATACTTTTTAGATGATTAAATGACATGAACTTGCTAGTTATTTAATTTTCAAATAACCATTTTTTCGTTTTTTTAAATATAAAGGAAGTCTGCTGATATGCAATGATGTCTATGCTTACTTTGTTCTCTCTATAACTTTCAATATGTTATTATTTGATAGGAAAGTTGCTCATGCTTATTTTTTTACAACCATACAACTACTTTCCATATTCTACATAAACCCTTCTTTTCAAAACCTTCTGTTGACCTTAATCCTTTGTAAACAGAATACCAACTTCTTTTTTGCACATGCTTCAAATACCAAACTAATCTTTTTGTTTTGTTCTTTCTTTTGGGGATTTTTCCTTTTGTTTTTACAATTTTCAAGTTTAAATTAAATAATTCAGTTTGCATTAATTTTTTTTTCTTTGACAATTGAAACCAAAATTTAAGAATAGTCTTTCAGACAATCTTTCGCTTTTAATTGGGAATATATTGTGATGGCTACAATACAACTAGTTCAATACTCCATTAACAGCTTCCAGTGGAAGGGAGACTGATCATTTGTCTTTTCACACCAACTTGATTGACTGAAAAATGTTCCAATGTGTTTGCTGGGGTTAGAGTGATTATAGCTCATATTGCCTTTCTATGTCCCAATGTTGATCATTATCCACTCCATTATCTGTAATTGGATACCAAAAGTTGATTCTATTTTCACCCCAAATCCAATATACCCATGATATTTCAATGCTAGCTTTAATCTTTCTAACTTCTTTGCTGACTAAAATACTCCTCCTTAATTTTTATCTGTAGAACCTGGACCTAATTAAAGTTCTCCTCGCACACACACACACACATATGTATATCTAAGCATATAATACATTCTTTTAGTTCATTATCACACGCAATATTTTAAAATCTGTCTTCCATTCTAACAGGAGCAGTATCCAATTATTGCATAAAACTTTTTCAAAAATACAAAAATTCTCAAAATTCAATAAAATCAGATTTACATTGGAAATCCTTTTCATGAACATGGTTTGAGTATCGTTAGTAATGTACTCATATTGCAGCTCAGGTACAGCATTAATTAAATAAATAATTAAGCATTTCAGTAAAATTCCATACAATGGATAAATATAGAAATGCAGGAATCCATTGTTTAACATGATTTTAATTCCCAGAAGTCTTCAAGTTGAACTGACTTTTCCTTTCACATGAGATAGATTTCATACATGGTCCTATGTAAGAAAGTTTCACTCTGGTAGTGAGTTTTGTTACTGTAGTAATGACTGGCAGATGACTGCAGAAATCATCTTCGTTTCAGCTTTTTTTTTTCTTCTCATGGTATTTAGTTTCTATTTAATTAAAATATTTTTCTTTATTGATCAGGGATGAGGTAAAAATGAAAGCAAAGATGACTACATTTAAAAAACAAGCATATTGTAATCACTTTTAGGAAGAAACTTGAAATAATTAAGTTACGAAAATAATAGTAGAAAGTCAGAGTTAGGTTGCTCATTTGGCTTGAGCAAAGCAAACATAAGGTTTTAAAACAGATTAAAGATTATGAGAAGAAAAGAACAGATGGTTCTAGTGATGCCGTTACCTTGAAATTGGAATGAGAAGTTCATTGAAATGGATGGCCTTTGTGCCGGTGGCACGTAAAAGCACCCACTACACTCTTGGAGTGGTTGGCGTTAGGAAGGGCATCCTGCCAAATCAAATTGGAGCCTGGTGCAGCCTTCTGGCTTGCCAGTCCTCAGTCAAATCGTCCAACCCATGCTAACATGGAAAGCGGACATTAAAAGATGATGAATTAAAGACTGTAATCTGAGTTGCATTTCATTAAGTATGTAAACCTCAAAACAAAAACTTTGAGCCTGTTCTCTATCTTGAAAAGAGAAAATGACGCAAAAGTAAGGTGAGGAAATAGCAGTCAGTAGTTCGAAAAGGATTCTTCAAAAACCAGTCTCGATTGTAGCATGTAAGAATTGAAGGCAAGCCTGCCATTGCTGATAAGGAAAATGAAGGAAAGTTTTAAATAAAATTTCAAATGCTTATATAAAAAGAAATATCCAATGATATGACTAACTCTGATGCTTGTTAGATGGTTTTATTTTAGAAGAGTATGCAGGCTGTTATATTTTGTCAGTATACGACCACTTAAACTTCCCTGAATGACTGACAATACAAGGGGAAAATAGCTTGAAGAGAAAACAAGAATACTTCAACTTCTTTGGAAAAAAAATTAAATAAATTCATATTTCCTTGTGTTATAACTTGTTTTCAGCTTTGTTAGTTGGTAGTTAAGGAGAAATTATTGAAAAAAACAGTGATTTCGAAAGAAGAATGAATAAATATTTGCAATATTTTGTTTTTATATACATTTAATTCTCTCACATTTACTATGGTACTTGAAAGGGATTAATTAAAACTTACTGAATTAAGGGTGGAATTTCTATAGAGGAAGGAGATTAATAGATCTTTTACACAAATCACTGACTCTTATTTCACATTTACAGAAATCACATAGGTCGATGTGTATGAGTTAACATACCTTGTATTGGCTGACCTATGATAGCTGAACATTTCTTGTTTTTTTTTTTATTTGCCAAAATTAAATGAAGTGAAACTGAATAAGATGGTTGTCTCCTTGAATGAATGAACGAACCATCATCATCATCATTTAACGACTGTTTTCCATGCTGGCATGAGCTGGATGGTTTGACCAGAACTGATAAGACCAGGGGCTGCACCAGGCTCCATTGTCTGTTCTGGCATGGTTTCTACAACTTGATGTCCTTCCTAATGCTAACCTCTCTGAAGAGTGAACTGGGTACATTTTATGTGGCACCAGCACCAGTTCTTTTAACATGGTACCCACACAAGTATTTTTTTATGCAGCACCAGTACCAATATCAATTTTGCTAAGGCGGACAGGTCTGCTTGAGTACAGCAAGGTGCCAGATATCTCGGTCCTCTAGATCTCTAAAACAGTTCAGACAGGATGAGTAAAAAACTAAAACTAAAAGAAAAATCAGCAAAGACACACTATATTAGAATGTAATGAAAAGTGACTGAAGTAATTTACTGTTGCAACAATGAGTAGCTTGAATGTTGAATCAATGGAACTTAGATATCCAGTTGAAGGGCAACAAGAGCTACTTTCCAATATGTTTGTTTAAATGTTGTATTACCTACTGCCAGAAAATAGACCCGGTATAATTGTTAGACCCAGAAAATAGACCCGGTATAATTGTAAGAGGGTGTTTATCCCATATATTCATTCCCACACCTTCCCTATCTTTGTAACTTTTTCCCTGAAGATGCTCTCGTTTGCATCAGAAAATGCAATCAGTTCTGTTACCTTTTGCTGACTTCTTTCTTATATCATTCCAACAAAATAAGTAAATATAAAATTAAAAAATCAACATGAAGTCTTGTTTATATTTTTATTCAAAGCCATAATATCCTTTCTACTATGGTCACAAAGCCTGAAATTTAGGGAGAGACAGTAGTCAATTACATCGACCCCTGTGCTCAACTGGTACTTATTTCATCGACCCCAAAAGGATGAAAAAGCAAAGTTGACCTTGGTGGAATTTGAACTCAGTATCTAAAGACAGATGAAACGCCACTAAGCATGTTTTTCAGCATGCAAACAATTTTGCCAGCTCATCCATAATATAAATTAACTTGTAATCTGTTTTACCTATTATGCTTATATGTGTTTTTATTTAATTTACTTATATTTTGAATTGTTGTGGGTTACTTTTGCCGAAAAAGACAGTCAAATATTGATAGCAACTGGTGCCTTCCTCATCCTGCCAAATTTTCATCACTTAAAGAATGGTAACCGTTTTCAGTCAAACCAAAGGCAAGCAAAGTTTTATGTTTTAACTGTCACCCGTAGCAACAATTAAAAAGTTGAAATTCAATCTTTAAACAGTCTCTTGAACTATATAGATTCTGATACACAAACAGTATGGTTGGTAAACAGGAACACCTTTAATCACAGTTTAGTTTGACTATGACTGACCTGAGAGTGCACAACAGTTTACTTCAAACCAATGATGGAGGGTCTTTGTACCTGACCTGCAAGATATAGGTAGTCAAGTTTTTTCTCAGATCACAACCTACCATCTTAAATGAGATGATTGATTGCAAAAATTTAGTCCCATATATATGGACATTTCTCTCTCTCTTTTTCTCTCTCGCTCTCTTACACACACACACACACACACACACACACACACACACACACACACACACACACACACACACACACACACACACACTTATATTCTTTCAATCTTTCACTTGTGTCAGTCAACTCTGGTCATGCTGGAGCACTGTTTTGATGAGCTTAGTCATTTATATCAACCCTGTACTTATTTCTCTTGAATCCAGCACTTTTTTTTACTTATTTGCTGAATCTCAAGGTTACAGAGACACAAACACATACATGGATGCATGCAGACACACACACACATATCCACATGTTACCCCCCCCCCCCCTCAATCCCTGGAACCATTTCCATTCCTGATTCCCATAATCACCTCCTTCCACACTATTTCCACTGAACACCTTTCTCTGCCTTCAGTCCTCACACTCTCACTCTCTCTTTATCCCAACAACCTTCTTATTTCTATTACCCCCCCTCTCTGCACACCCTCATATCACCCACCAGCAACCCACCTACCCTTATGTCCTCCTACTACATCATCTCCCTACTTTCTCGTCTATTCTCCTTCCTGAGCCACTTCTATCTCTCCCACCTTACTCACATTAGTTCCCATCAACCACACCTCCACCCTCGTTCGTCACTCACTATATTCACCTCTACCCCCCCCTCTCTCTAACCATCTATTAGTCTCTCCTTATACTCTTATGAAACTCCATTCTCTCCTTCCCATCCCTTTCATTTACTCTCTCTCTCTCTTTCTCTCTTTCTCTCTCTCTCTCTCTCTCTACCGGCCGTTATTTTCACCTTCTTCTTTCTTGAAATGTTCTGACGTCATGGCACCACATCTCTATCTTCTTTCTTATTGCTACTTTCATCCATCCATCCACATGAGATACTAGGTCATGTATCTCCTCTGCAGCAAGACACCTATGCTTGTCTCTCAAATCATTTGCGTCTCAACCCTGGCCATAAAACCTCTTCTCCCTTTCTCAAACACTCCCTCCATCTTGGTTGGGGGCGGATTTTTACTTTTCCTTTTCCCTGTTCTTTTCTTGTCTTGCAAGTTACATGACAACTTTATGAGTGCTGATAGCCCAAAAAATAAAAGCACCCGGTACATTCTGTGAAGCTGTTGGCATCAGGAAAGGCATCCATCCTTAGAAACCATGCCAAAGCTAACACTGTTCAACCCATTCCAGCATGGAAAAACAGATTTAAATGACAATGATGATACACTTATCAGATCATCACAGAAATCGCACATGCTTGTTTATGAAAACAGTTCTATGAAATTATAGTTTTTAAACCTGATGAGAAGAAGTGAGTGGATACGTTGGTGTAAATGGTAGCACACATGTTGCGAAAACATAGAGGAGTGGGTTCCAGTCCCATGCATATGGAAAACCCACATTTTCCTGTCAAGGGCTTATGCCCCTTAATATTAAACTGTTTTCTTTAGTCAATGCACTGTGATCGCTTATAAGCTTTAAGCTTATACAATATTATTATTATTATTTACAGAATTGTAAAATTCAGCACCGCTTATCAAATCATAGAAAATGAAAATATATATACACACACACACACATACATAAGTATACCAAATTTATTTATTTTTAACCACAATCAAAGATGGTGTTTGTGGGAATTTTGTGTGTGTGTATTTGTATGTATGTATATATATATATATATATATACATACACACACATACATACCTACATAGAGAGAGAGAGACATATGTATGTACATGTATACATGTGCATATGTACACACAAACAACTTCCCAACATTTTCTCATATCCGATATGCTTTGAGAGATGAAATCAGTAATAAACGGTATAAAGTAAATATTGAAACTATAATAAAACATTGTTGCCTACAAACTGGCCTCGCTGTACAATACTTGTATAAAACACATGAAGAAAGATTTTAAAAGAAAAGTGAGAGTAGAAATGATCATTCTGGCAACACTAGCAATAGTATAATAATGTGTAAATAATGCAAATAACTGTCATTAAGTAAATACATAATAAATGTTTCAATATTGATTTGTTTTCCTATTTCTCTTCCACTTGGTGAAGTTTGTTACTTACTAACCTTTTATCTTCTCAAATACAGCTTTAAAAAATGTGAAAGGAACATCCATGAAAAAGAATTTTTAAAACACTCCACTAAATAAAAAGCTTTAAGCTATTTAATGTACCATTTTCACAATGTAACCAATGATGTATAAAATTAGGGGTGGGTACTTGTTGAAATAGAGTTTTTATTAAAATGTTGCGGAAATCTTTTCACAATATATTTGAGCAAAATTACCTGCTAATAACAATCACGATTATGAAATGATCCATCAGGAAACCAGTTTGATTTTATATACCAGATAAACAGTGGAATCAAACAGATGCTTTATAAATAATGTTACAATACTTTGTCTTTCTACTGTTTACAATCTGAAAATTATGTTCTGGTTGTGCACTTTCTCTAATATCCTATGTAATAATTTTGCAGTGTTACATGCTATATAACAGGTGAAACCCAGTTAGTTTCTAATGCAGATTGCTAATTCATTTTTAATACATATAAGTTTTTCTGGGACCCCACAAGCAAAATCTCTCTAATTATATGCAATATATTCATTTATGTTTTTAATACAATAAATACTCTTATTTTTTTATTCTTTGTTTTTCTTTTTCCTAAATAAACCCTATTTACATCATCATCATTATCATCATCATCGTTTAACGTCCGCTTTCCATGCTAGCATGGGTTGGACGATTTGACTGAGGACTGGTGAAACCGGATGGCAACACCAGGCTCCAATCTAATTTGGCAGAGTTTCTACAGCTGGATGCCCTTCCTAACGCCAACCACTCAGAGAGTGTAGTGGGTGCTTCTACGTGTCACCCGCACGAAAACGGCCATAGCATAAAACTTTTCTTCAACCCTGCTGCTCAAAATGTTACAGTAAATTTATTTGTCTTTGTTAAATAAATAGGTGTCTGTGTTTTAAGGGTTGATATATTTTACAGGGAAATTTTTAATTAAAATCTTCAAGAATCTGTTCTCAATAATTTCTAAAGAATAAGTTTCATTTGAAATTCTGATCAAATGTAGATGTTCTTGGTCAATAGAAGCTAGAAATCTCATTGGAATTTGAAAATTTTATATTGACAATTTCTGTGATAAGTGTATTGTATTTGCCGAGGAAAACCAATTCAAAGATCATAGTACTTTTTAGCCAGTTTTCCTGCCTCAGTTTATAATTCCTAACCTATTACTGAATAGTTTTATTACAGTAACTAAACCTTAGTTGTGATGATGTGTTCAGAAACCATCCATCAATAGAACCTAACCTAGACCCTTAATTATCTTGAATTCCAATTTGAATCATAAGGGAAAGAAAGAATGATGGTGCAAGTTTTAAGTAGCACCTGATAATAGATGAGTTTTCATATCTCTGGAATATTGGTGAAGGAATCTAGGTATCCCCAAGATATATTCAAAATAATGCAATTTAAATTGCATGACAAAATATGTAACATGGCATTTGATTATGAAATGAGGCTGCTGGGTGGTAGAAGGAAAAGGTAGTGTTGCTAACATGAATAATGACTAGGAAAGTACGGAGAGAGAGTTCCGCTTGATAATAGTGGAACACTCATATAAATTGATGATTTTTCATGACAATTCTCTGATATTTCCTTGAACAACTAATTTTTAGAATTAAAATCTGTATCTCCTGAAATTCTGGCTATTGTTTTCTCTTTATTGTTGTTACTTTTGGGGTTTTTGTTTTACACCTCTCTTTTCAATTCCTCTTCTTTCTATTTTGGCAGCAATCTCCCAAAGGTCAAACCTATTCCTCCTCTTATTCAGTCTGTTGAACTGACTTCAAATTGCCAAATTGATATTGGAAGGTGATGTCATTGGAGGCTCGTTATCAAAAATAAATCAGGAAAGCAAGA
>NC_142932.1:129912346-129917346 GCF_046866305.1 Octopus bimaculoides | reverse complement strand
ACACACAGCACACACGCACACATACACACGTGTGTCTTTGTAAATATGTTTGTATACATTTATGTATGTGTGTGTTTGTAAGAGACAGAGTGTGAGTGAGTCAAGGGGTGTGTTGTCATATGCATCCATCATTTTTGGATGTATGTGTGCGTGTGTGTGTGTGTGAGACAGAGTGAGAGAGCGGTGTGTATGTAGTATTTACTCTCTCTCTCTCTCTCTCATACACGGACACACACACACACACAAAGATCTATGCATATTTATACATGTACGTATACATGACAACAAACCTCTCTCTCTCTCTCTCTCTGTCACACACACACGTTCATTTCATCTGATGTGTGATGCGTGCGTGCATGAGGGATTCCACAATCGCCATTTATTTCAATTACTCTTGTGAGGATATTCACGTAAATCATTTTCTTCATTTAGTCCCCATTTTAATTTTCGTAAATGTTTCCAAGTACCAATGAGGCTTTTTGGCACATCTTCAATTTTCCAATTCATGAGAGGTACCCAGTCATCATTCATCTGAGAGTCCATCTAAAGAATGTCCTCAGATTTCTATACAGCATATTTTGCTTTTTTCCTTCCAGTATATAAGCAACAATTTCATTCCCGTGCAACGCCGGGTTCCTCTGCTAGTATAATATAAAAACTAAGTACAGTATAAGACCATAAAGGAAAAATGTAATCGTCACTAATTGTGGCTGAGGGTGCTGGAGCACCTATATTGCAAGAAATACAAGTCTTTAACTCTTATTTCTTGCAATATAGGTGCTTCAGTACCCTCACTCACAATTAGTGATGATACATACATACATACAAGTATGTGTGTGTGTGTGGTTTATCTACTACTTGGTTTGCAGCTACACTTAGCATGGTTCCAGTTTTTTTTCTTTTACTCTTTGTATGCAAAAACACTTTATTATCGTTCATGTTTCATGTTTTTATTTTCCTTTCATTATATTTTCATTTTACTCTTCTAAGTGTGATGTGCACCACATTCTGGACTAATGCTTAAATTAGAATTTTGTATTTTATATTTCGTCAAATATTTTCAACGCTGAATAATAGAGCTTCAAATATGAAAATAGTTGATTTCTCTGAAAACAAAAATTAATAAATAAAATCAGCTTTAAAATGGCCTAACTGAAAATGTAAAACCATTTTAATAATAAAACAAATTTTAAAAAGAACAAAGAGAAATATCAACACCAGTATAATTACCGAATCTTCAGTAACTTCATATCAAACATTAACTGGTTATTTAATATGTTTATTCCATAACAATAAGTTTCATAGCCTAATTTTGAGTGCCTCTTGGTAGCACAACTCACACCCACTCTGCTCTTCATTATAAGGAATTGTGAATTTCATAATACTCAATTCTGATAATCACTATTCATATGTTTGAGTTGTCGTGCATATTCTGTCCTTGAAGCTGAGTGTGCTAATTTTGGATGCTTGAAACAGTGTCCATGTGCATAGCATCTTCTCTTAAAATTAATAGCCATAGAGTCTATATATTGTCTACTGTTTTGCCCTTGCTGTGTGTAACTACACTGAATTTGTATACTGCATTACTTACACCTATTTAAAGAGCTTGCAATTCCTGAAATTACACATACTGCATTGCTAGCTGATTTGTTAGTATTATCAACCACTTGATTAGCAATCAATACCTTGCATATTGGTAGATCCTACAGTCACATTACTGTTAGTAATTTGTATATTAGAATTGCCAATGTTATTGCCATTAGAACAATTATTAATCTGACTACTACCATTAATTATCTTACATGTGTAATCTGTCCCAGTAAATCAATGGTCATCAAAGACATCATGTTTTTCTGAGTGAAAGTAAGCTGAGCTGGTTTTCTCTTCAGCTGGAGTACAACTGCCATCGTTAACTTATCTTTCCTTAATTTAAAACTGTTTGACCCTTCAGTACTTGCTGGATGTTTGGGAGTTGTACAGTAAGAAAGTTTGGCAGTGCATGTTTTAAAAATCTAGCTGCCCTGTGGAGTTTTCTCCAGGTATAAAGAAGAGTAGTTTTGATACCTAGATTTTATATGTGGATTGTATAGAGATTTGTACCACATGACATTTTTATGTCCATTTTTCTTAATAGTATACTTATTGCACCTGTTATATGCTTTCATACTTTCCCCTCCTTACAGCCAAAGTCATTTCTATTACCATTATTATATTTATTGTTAATAATTAATATTACCTGCATTATCAACATATTCTGAATTGCAAACATTATTATTTATATATAAGACTGCACTGTCCAGATCACTGGAACATTAATTAGAATTACAGTTACAAGTCTCCTTAACACAATTTATACAATTACTACTCAAATCATCCTTAGATTTGCTAAGTTTTGTTATTATTGCAGCCTTTAATAAGGTGGGAAACTGACAGAATCATTAGCACACACAGGACGAAGCTTTATGTTCTGAGTTCAAATGCCACTGAGGCTGATTTTGAATTTCATCATTTTGGGGTTGAAAAAATAAGAACCAGTTGAACGCAGGGATGAATGTAATCAACTAGCTCCCTTCTCCAAAATTTCAGGCTTTGTCACTAGACTAAAAAGGCATACTACAGTCTTTTATTTGGTTATTACTATTGTTATTAGTACCATTATTACTGTCTCTTTTATGTTACAAAACTCACAACTGCTACTATTCTACTCCTATTACTATCCTGGACCAACCTCCTACACCCGGATATGTCTTCAACAATAATAACTCATTGCTAGAGTGGGCTGTGGTGCCCCATATATGACTAAAAGACTTCACCAGTTGGTGCTATTGAGTTAGATATGGCCTGGGCCTATACTGGCTGAAACTTATCAAAGATATATATAGATATTACATGTATGTATATATATGTATGTATATATATGTATATATATATATATATATATATATATATATATATGCACATATATATATATATATGCATATGGTCCTTAAAAGAAAAAAAGTGTTACCTATAAGATTCACTGGAAGATCTTGGCCAAGTGTAAGCCTTACACCAATGGCAGTGGAAAGTGTGGTCTTTGCGATATGGAAAGATGGCTTATCTTGAAAAGTTCTTTAGACCCCACTACATGTCTAAGTTCAAGAACTGAACCTTTTGGGTCATGTCCACATATGGCAAAACATTTGCTGCTTTTTTAGACCCCACAAGATCACAGATAAAACCTGCTTTTTATATTGTGTCCACATATAAGCATTTCATGTCTTATCATCTGTTATACATTTATATATATTTTATTACTTTATATATTTTTTCCGTATATTAATTTTCACCATTTACAGTTGTATACCTAATGTATACGTGTGTGCATATATACATGAATACGAATGACTATATATATATATATGGCAGTGAAACATGGGCTGTGACTGCTGAGGAGATGCGTAAGCTCACAAGGAATGAAGCCAGTATGCTCCGCTGGATGTGTAATGTAAATGTGCATACCCGTCAGAGTGTAAGTATCTTGAGAGAAAAGCTGAGCATAAGAAGCGTCAGTAGTGGTGTGCAAGAGAGACGATTGCGCTGGTTTGGGCATGTGAGAATGAATGAGGATAGCTGCGTGAAAAAGTGCCACTCCCTAACAGTTGAGGGAACCCGTGGAAGAGGTAGGCCCAGGAAGACAGGTGGTGAGACAAGACCTTCGAACATTGGGCCTCACCGAGGCGATGACTACTGACCGAGACCTTTGGAAATGTGCTGTGCGTGAGAAGACCCGGCAAGCCAAGTGAGATCATTGCCAGTGCCCCTGGACTGGCTCTTGTGCGGGTGGCACATAAGATGTACTATCCTGAGCGTGACCGTTGCCAGTACCGCCTGACTGGCCTTGTAGGGTTTTTGAGCGAGATCGTTGCCAGTGCCCCTGGACTGGCTCCTGTGCGGGTGGCACATAAAAGACACCATTTCGAGCGTGGCCATTTTGGTGCGGGTGACACGTAAAAGCACCCACTACACTCTCTGAGTGGTTGGCGTTAGGAAGGGCATCCAGCTGTAGAAACTCTGCCAAATTAGATTGGAGCCTGGTGTAGCCATCCGGTTGCACCAGTCCTCAGTCAAATCGTCCAACCCATGCTAGCATGGAAAGCGGACGTTAAACGATGAGGATGATGATGATGATATATATATATACACACGAGTGCAAGACTCTACCTGTTGTACTTGTCTCCTGCCTTCATACACACATATATGTATGTGTATACGTTTGAATGTCTGCAGGTGTAGATGTGTTTGTCAGACAGGAGGCTGTGTTTGTGTATATACATATATAACTCATTTGTGTATTCAAATTTTGTGGCAATGGTGAATGGTTTGTTTTTTTGCATATTTGTTTTTATCTGTATATACATCCATCCATGTATGTATATGCATGTGCATACAGACTACGTTTTGTATATGTGCATATGTATATGTGTGTACATGTAGAGATGTATATATGAGCGTAGTGATGTGTGCATGTAGAGATGTATATATGAGTGTAGTGATGTGTGCATGAGTATATATGCATGTGTATGCATAGACATATATATGTATATATGTGTTTGTATGTATATGTACACGCCTGTGTGAGTATGTATAGAGATATATATCTAATACATGCATGTGTGTGCACATGTATGTGTATATGTGTGCATATGCAGATTCTATGAATGAAGTATTACTTTTACCATGCATAATAAAACTGAGTTTTATTATGACAACCAACTAATTATCATATATCATATTTATCGATAAATTCCTCTATTTTACATATCAAGGTCTCATTCATTCTTTTGTTGTCATATTATTATTATTTATATATATATATATATATATATTTATATATATATATATATATATGTATATATATATATATATATATATATATATATATATGTATATATATATATATGTGTATATATATATATATATATGTATATATATATATGTGTATATATATATATATATAT